>NW_027361732.1:37485000-37720000 GCF_039654945.1 Dendrobates tinctorius | reverse complement strand
TTTTGTGCGTTTGCGTTTTTTTACAGATTTTGGAAAAACCCCACAAAAAAGAAAAAACAACCATTCAACAACACACAAGACCAATGGGACTGCATTGTGGGTGTGGTATGTTAATATATAGACCCTGTCTACAGTATTCTTCACATTTGCTTGATTCTTCTCGTGACCATGGATCTGCGCTGGAAGAGTTTTCACTTCAACTTGGATTTGGACATCGCGATGGCTCAGGCGTATGCAGTTGCTTGCCATGAACAAAGGAAGAGAGAGAGGCAGCGAAGACGGCGGCGTATGTGGATACATCCGACTGTTGAACTCCGGGATAGCCGTGGGGCATACCACACCCTCTACAGCGAGCTCCAGTCAAACCCGGAGAAATTTACAGATTATATCCGGATGTCCCACGAAAGTTTCATGGATTTGCTTGCTCGTGTCCAACAATCCATCCGGAGACAGGACACACAGCTCCGTCATGCGATTCCTCCTGAGGAACGGCTACTGGTGACATTACGGTATGTTTTAAAAACCAAGGGGTGCGGTCTGATGTTTTTTTTTTAAATTTAGTATTCAAAACCTTGGGTAATTAGTTTTCGTGAATGTACTAATATTTTATTTTATAGTTTTTTAAAATAATATACATAAATATTAATTTTACTTCTTTGTCTGTTCACAGATTCCTGGCGACTGGAGAAACCCTATCTTCACTACACTTCCAGTACCGTATTGGAATCTCTACCTTGTCTGGAATTGTTGCTGACACCTGCCGGGCTCTCTGGAATGTTCTTTGTCCAGAATTTATGCCCCTGCCCACCGCTGAAAAGTGGATGGAAATTGCTGATAAATTCTGGACAGTATGCAATTTTCCCAACTGTTTGGGAGCTGTTGATGGTAAACACATACGGATCATCAAACCCCAAAGAACGGGATCTGAGTACTATAATTACAAAAAGTACTTTTCAATAGTACTCATGGCGATTGCGGATGCCGGATGTATGTTTGTAGCAGTGGACATTGGAGCATTTGGCCGTGGTAATGACTCACAGGCTTTTAAAAACTCAGACATGGGCCGGAGGTTGTATGGCAACCAATTTAATTTCCCTATGCCACGGCCTCTTCCTCACACCGAAGCTCCGCCACTGCCCTTTGTAATGGTTGGCGATGAGGCTTTTCAAATGTGCGGAAACTTACTGAAACCCTACTCCAGCCGGGACTTGGACCACACCAAAAAAATATTTAATTACAGGCTGACCAGGGCCAGAAGAACTGTCGAGTGTGCTTTTGGGATTCTTGTCTCCAGATGGCGAATTCTGGGCACGGCCATTAATCTTAAACTTGAAACAGTCGATGAGGTGGTGAAGGCCTGTGTGGTTCTACATAACTTTGTGATGGCTAAAGAGCACCCGACCTTTGAACTGGACGATGATGCTCCTAACCCATTGCCTGAATTCACTCAGCACACTCTCAGGTCATCCGTTGAAGTTGGCCAAATGAGGGACCAATTTGCGGCCTACTTTATTTCTGATGTAGGACGGGTGCACTGGCAAGATGAAATGGTGTAATGTTTTTGTTTGTTTATGGTAATAAAAAACCTTATTTGATACCATTACTGAGTGCACTATATTTTTTAAACTCCAATTAAATAAAAAACTTCCCATGTATAACTGAATTTTTTGATGTTCACACACCTGGGCAGGTAAATACACATACGAGTTAAAATGCAGCATTGCTAGTCTGCGTGAAATATATTGGAACGAGCAAAGCTGCAGGCCATGAATCAGGAAACCAAATTTTTTCAAGAGAAAATTGTGCAACTAGTTGAAAAAAAAGTATGTGATTTTCTCAAAACACAACCCTCAAAACCCAACCCCAATGAAAGTCAATGGTGAATACAAGTCAGCATTGAGTGGATGAATGTAATCTGCTCCATTCCAACTTACAAGTTATTACACTAGGCCTTGGAATAACTATACTAGGCCGTGGTATTTCAAATATGAGTATAGTAGGCCTTGGGCCTACTAGTATAGTAATATGTGAAATACCACGGCCTAGTATAGTCATACCAAGGCCTACTGTAATAACTCGATTTTTAACAACTAGCATCTTGTTTCACAAAAAACAAACTGGTGAAACTAGAAAGAAACTTATTTTTTAGACAAGTTTCAACAGTTTGTTTTTCATGAAACCAGATTCTAGTTGGTAAAACTAGAGTTATTACACTAGGCCTTGGAATGACTACACTAGGCCGTGGTATTTCAAATATGAGTATAGTAGGCCTTGGGGCTAGTAGTATAGTAATATGTGAAATACCACGGCCTAGTATAGTCATACCAAGGCCTACTGTAATAACTCGATTTTTAACAACTAGCATCTTGTTTCACAAAAAACAAACTGGTGAAACTAGAAAGAAACTTATTTTTTAGACAAGTTTCAACAGTTTGTTTTTCATGAAACCAGATTCTAGTTGGTAAAACTAGAGTTATTACACTAGGCCTTGGAATGACTACACTAGGCCGTGGTATTTCAAATATGAGTATAGTAGGCCTTGGGGCTAGTAGTATAGTAATATGTGAAATACCACGGCCTAGTATAGTCATACCAAGGCCTACTGTAATAACTCGATTTTTAACAACTAGCATCTTGTTTCACAAAAAACAAACTGGTGAAACTAGAAAGAAACTTATTTTTTAGACAAGTTTCAACAGTTTGTTTTTCATGAAACCAGATTCTAGTTGGTAAAACTAGAGTTATTACACTAGGCCTTGGAATGACTACACTAGGCCGTGGTATTTCAAATATGAGTATAGTAGGCCTTGGGGCTAGTAGTATAGTAATATGTGAAATACCACGGCCTAGTATAGTCATACCAAGGCCTACTGTAATAACTCGATTTTTAACAACTAGCATCTTGTTTCACAAAAAACAAACTTGTGAAATTAGAAAGAAACTTATTTTTTAGACAAGTTTCAACAGTTTGTTTTTCATGAAACCAGATCCAAGTTGGTAAAACTAGAGTTATTACACTAGGCCTTGGTATGACTATACTAGGCCGTGGTATTTCACATATGACTATACTAGGCCTTGGGTTGGTTTTTAACATGTATTTACCCATCAGTGTGTGTGAGCGGCGCAAACAACATTAATGAAACTTTTTAATGGTGAACCACAAATGTAAATTTATTTTTAATCAAAAAAAGTAAACCAAAAAATTATTTTTTACGGCGTTTGGGGGCAGATGGTTTCAATTTGGGGGTGTGCAGGGAATATGCAACACTTGCAGTTGAAGACGGTGCTTGTGGGGGAAGGTAGTCCAGTTAAGGGAATTAAACTAGGAACACTTGGAGGAGAGGAAATCTGTTCAGGTACATTAGTTGTAATGGCATGTCGCCGTAGGCTTGTGTGCCTGGACCGACTTTGGCCCAATGCCTGCCTTGATAGATTTCTTGAACTAGGGGCAAATATTGAGTGTAGGTCCCCCGTCTGCTGGTGTGGCTGCTGCTGCTGCTGAGGTGGCTGCTGCTGCTGCTGAGGTGGCGGCTGCTGCTGAGGTGGCTGCTGCTGCTGCTGAGGTGGCTGCTGCTGCTGAGGTGGTTGCTGCTGCTGCTGAGGTGGCTGCTGCTGCTGAGGTGGCTGCTGCTGCTGCTGAGGTGGCTGCTGCTGAGGTGGCTGCTGCTGCTGAGGTGGCTGCTGCTGCTGCTCTTCGTTGGCAGTGCTCGTCCTTGCAGGAGGACTGGTGGCGGCAGTGATGGTCCAGGTTTGCAGAGTGGTGGTGGCAGGGCTACTACATGTTGTTGTAGCGGCAGGGCTGTTCCATGTTTGCCTAGTGGTGGCTGAGCTCCACGCCTGCATGGGAGTTGCGGTGGTGCTCCAGACAGGAGCAGCGCTTGCCATGGTGGTGTCGGTGAAGTGACCAGCTGCACTCAGACTTGTGGTGGTGTAATGGTGGGTGTCCTGGCTTTGAATAGAGGTGTCCGTGCAGTGGTATGCAGCACAAGTCGGTAGTGAGGTGAAGCGAGTCAATGGTGGCACAGGTGGAAATGACACCACTGACTGCTGACCGTACCGATTATGCTGCATAGCCTGCAAGAAAGCATTGTTGCAGGCCTGCAGCACATTCAGCTGTTGCTCAGGACTAAGGTGTTCCGCCATGCCCTTTTCAATCTTACTAAAAAAATGGTGTGCTGGTCTGTTGAGGTCGGCCTCCAGACGGTCAAGGCGCTGTTCTACAGAATTGAAGCGGTGTTCAAAGTGGATAAAACCACGTTCCATGAGTGCAAAACCGCTTTCAACTCTGTCGGACAGTGACTTGAGGCTGGAATTAAAGGCCTCGCTCAAATGCATAAACTCGGGCAAGACATTCCTGTCCAAGGCCCTCTGCCGCTGGCGGGTAGTGCCCACATAACCAGTGGCAGAGACCTGGGACAGGGGAACACCTGATGGCCCAGCTTCCTGGTCACCAGCTGTGTGTGTGGCTGACCTGCAAGGTGCTTCCTGGCTGTCGGATGGCTGGGACGGGTCAGAGGACGTCCGAGGAAGGACCGCTCCAGGGCCAGGTTGCAGGGTGCTGCTCCAGGTGCTGTGGAATAATGGAAAATCATTACTACCATGCCTTTACAAGAAGCATCAGCTGTGGATTAGAAAAACACAGATTAATAAAAATAAAAACCCAAAATTTATAATACTTACGATCTCGTGGCAAGGACCGGTCTTAGGAACTGCAACGCGTGATAGTGACGGTATCTAGTTCTGGTCCTTGACGCAGATCCACTGCAAACCTGGCCCTCAGCACGAACATCACTGTTGAAGTGGTCCTTGATCGAACGCCAACGTGTTCGGACTTTGTCCACTGTTGTTAAAAAAAAAACAGTGCCGTCAAGGACAACAGTCACTGCGGCACAATGTAGCAATACAATACTCAAAGCAGTCACTGTAGACCCCGATGACACTGTTGGGTTTCCTGCTAGAATACACCTAGCACGAAACCCAACAGTGCCGTCAAGGACAACAGTCACTGCGGCACAATGTAGCAATACAATACTCAAAGCAGTCACTGTAGACCCCGATGACACTGTTGGGTTTCCTGCTAGAATACACCTAGCACGAAACCCAACAGTGCCGTCAAGGACAACAGTCACTGCAGCACAATGTAGCAATACAATACTCAAAGCAGTCACTGTAGACCCCAATGACACTGTTGGGTTTCCTGCTAGAATATGCCTAGCACGAAACCCAACAGTGCCGTCAAGGACAACAGTCACTGCGGCACAATGTAGCAATACAATACTCAAAGCAGTCACTGTAGACCCCGATGACACTGTTAGGTTTCCTGCTAGAATACACCTAACACGAAACCCAACAGTGCCATCAAGGACAACAGTCACTGCGGCACAATGTAGCAATACAATACTCAAAGCAGTCACTGTAGACCCCGATGACACTGTTGAGTTTCCTGCTAGAATACACCTAGCACGAAACCCAACAGTGCCGTCAAGGACAACAGTCACTGCAGCACAATGTAGCAATACAATACTCAAAGCAGTCACTGTAGACCCCAATGACACTGTTGGGTCTCCTGCTAGAATATGCCTAGCACGAAACCCAACAGTGCCGTCAAGGACAACAGTCACTGCGGCACAATGTAGCAATACAATACTCAAAGCAGTCACTGTAGACCCCGATGACACTGTTGGGTTTCCTGCTAGAATATGCCTAGCACGAAACCCAACAGTTCAGTCAAGGATAACAGTCACTGCGGCACAATGTAGCAATACAATACTCAAAGCAGTCACTGTAGACCCCGATGACACTGTTGGGTTTCCTGCTAGAATACACCTAGCACGAAACCCAACAGTGCCGTCAAGGACAACAGTCACTGCGGCACAATGTAGCAATACAATACTCAAAGCAGTCACTGTAGACCCCGATGACACTGTTAGGTTTCCTGCTAGAATACACCTAACACGAAACCCAACAGTGCCATCAAGGACAACAGTCACTGCGGCACAATGTAGCAATACAATACTCAAAGCAGTCACTGTAGACCCCGATGACACTGTTGAGTTTCCTGCTAGAATACACCTAGCACGAAACCCAACAGTGCCGTCAAGGACAACAGTCACTGCAGCACAATGTAGCAATACAATACTCAAAGCAGTCACTGTAGACCCCAATGACACTGTTGGGTCTCCTGCTAGAATATGCCTAGCACGAAACCCAACAGTGCCGTCAAGGACAACAGTCACTGCGGCACAATGTAGCAATACAATACTCAAAGCAGTCACTGTAGACCCCGATGACACTGTTGGGTTTCCTGCTAGAATACACCTAGCACGAAACCCAACAGTTCAGTCAAGGACAACAGTCACTGCGGCACAATGTAGCAATACAATACTCAAAGCAGTCACTGTAGACCCCGATGACACTGTTGGGTTTCCTGCTAGAATACACCTAGCACGAAACCCAACAGTGCCGTCAAGGACAACAGTCACTGCGGCACAATGTAGCAATACAATACTCAAAGCAGTCACTGTAGACCCCGATGACACTGTTGGGTTTCCTGCTAGAATACACCTAGCACGAAACCCAACAGTGCCGTCAAGGACAACAGTCACTGCAGCACAATGTAGCAATACAATACTCAAAGCAGTCACTGTAGACCCCAATGACACTGTTGGGTTTCCTGCTAGAATATGCCTAGCACGAAACCCAACAGTGCCGTCAAGGACAACAGTCACTGCGGCACAATGTAGCAATACAATACTCAAAGCAGTCACTGTAGACCCCGATGACACTGTTGGGTTTCCTGCTAGAATACACCTAACACGAAACCCAACAGTGCCATCAAGGACAACAGTCACTGCGGCACAATGTAGCAATACAATACTCAAAGCAGTCACTGTAGACCCCGATGACACTGTTGAGTTTCCTGCTAGAATACACCTAGCACGAAACCCAACAGTGCCGTCAAGGACAACAGTCACTGCAGCACAATGTAGCAATACAATACTCAAAGCAGTCACTGTAGACCCCAATGACACTGTTGGGTCTCCTGCTAGAATATGCCTAGCACGAAACCCAACAGTGCCGTCAAGGACAACAGTCACTGCGGCACAATGTAGCAATACAATACTCAAAGCAGTCACTGTAGACCCCGATGACACTGTTGGGTTTCCTGCTAGAATACACCTAGCACGAAACCCAACAGTGCCGTCAAGGACAACAGTCACTGCAGCACAATGTAGCAATACAATACTCAAAGCAGTCACTGTAGACCCCAATGACACTGTTGGGTTTCCTGCTAGAATATGCCTAGCACGAAACCCAACAGTGCCGTCAAGGACAACAGTCACTGCGGCACAATACAGAGCAGGGAAATCCTCACTAAACGCCTTTTTGGAGGATGCTGTGGCGCTGTCCCAGCCATCCATCAACGCTGCGGCCACCTCATTCCATAGCCGCCGGGTCACCACAATGTCCTTGTGCAGCCGGTCACGGCTGTCCCACAACGGCGAACGCTCCTGGACCAGGCTGATGAGATGCTCATTATCCAGGTAGACGTCTTCATCCCGTTGTGGAACCTAGACAAAACACATTCATTAGAATAATCAAATTTAAATTGAATAAAAAGTTACAAAAAAAGAAACATAAAAAAGAGTAAAAATAGAAGATAAAAAATAAAGAACATTACAAATCATTTGATACATACATTCCGTATCACCACCGGGACTTGGCTTCGCTGCTCCTGCTCTTCGCCCTCACTAGTCCCGTCCGCAGAAGATGATGATGACGATGTCTTAAAAAAGTAGAAAAAAACGTAAGAGATTTGGAGAAGCAGCAGATATACTTACCAGATGCACGAAAATAATCACCTCACGGTCTGCTTGCGCCAATTCCTGCCGCGATGGGGAATACTCGGATTCTGAAGACATACTGCATGTAAAAATAATAAAAATCATTAGTACATACATAATTTAAAAGGACAGGCATATAATGTAATATACTCACATTCTTCGCTGATATAAGATGGGTTCCTTGTTGACTGTCTGCTCTCCAATCTGTCAGTGTAGTAGTGGCAGAGTTTTGGCAGGCACCTCCTTTATATAGACTTTTTTTTTTTGACTTTAGAAGATTATAACTAGTACAACAAGTGGACACTACCAAAAAAACGCAGCGCTAAAAAAACGCTTACATGCGCATGCTAGTGCGCACGTATGCGCATCCATAGGCTATAATGGCCCTTTTTAGCGCAAAACGTGCGCATACGTGCGCATGCGCTTTTTTGCAGGGCCAAAAAATGCAACATGCTGCGTCTGGAAAATACAAACGGACACCCCAAAAAAACGCAGTGCATGAAAATCGCATACGTGCGCATGCCAGCGCGCAGGTATGCGCACCCATGTTAAATATAGGGGAAAAAACGCATGCGCACGTATGCGTTTTTTTACAGCGCAAAAAAACGCAAATGTGAAACCAGCCTAAGCATGGTCCCCTCACCCCCCTTTCCTGGTATGCATGGTCCCCCTCACCCCCCTTTCCTGGTATGCATGGTCCCATCACCCCTTTTCGTGGTATGCATGGTCCCCTCATGCCCCAATCCTGATATACATGGTCCCCTCACCCCCAATCCTGATATGCATGGTCCTCTCACCCCCAATCCTGATATGCATGGTACCCCTCACCCCCAATCGTGGTAAGCATGGTCCCCTCACCCTCCAATCCTGGAATGCATGGTCCTCTGACCCCCCAATCCTGGTATGCATGGTCCCCCTCTCCCCCTTTCCTGGTATGCATGGTCCTGTCACCCCCCTTTCCTGGTATGTATGGTCCCCTCACCCCCCTTTCCTGGTATGCATGGTCCCGTCACCCCTCTTTCCTGGTATGCATGGCCCCCTCACCTCCCTTTCCTGGTATGCATGGTCCCGTGTTATGAAAGAGTCACCGTAGGAGGCAAAAACAGAAATACTAACTAAGTCCAGAAAACCAGAGAAGCTGGCAGCCATTGGATTGCAGACCCCTGAACCTAACAACAACAACCAGCAGCAGCCGTGGGGGACTCCTACGGTGCCCTAGACCCCTCGATCACAGCCGGAGAACTACATAGCCCAAAGACAGAAAGGGAAATCCAAACTGCCCCAGAGCAGACCCCAAAAGCAACAGTCAGCCCCCAACATATAATGACAGCGAAGCAAGATGAAAAAACGATCACACAGATAGAAAGATAGGCTGAGCAAGTGATGGGGCCCAAGCTAACTAAATAGGACAGAATAGAAAAGCTGCTGTATGCAATCCGCCAAAACCCTCTCAAAAACAAGAGTCAACGGACTGATAGGGAAAAAAGACGCTAGGCTTCAAAAAGACTATATCAGTACTCAGGTATTATCTGAAGACAGAGCAAAAAGGAATTCAGCTCACCCAGCAGGGAAAGGCAGAAATCCAGAAAAACAAGGCAAAACAAAAGCAAAACACAAATGCAAAAAGTAGAGCAGAAAACTTAGCTTTTGAGGAGCAGTAATCAGACTGGTCTCCAAGAATCCCTCAGAGTAATCACCCGGAAGGCAGAAGGGCGTTGGCTGCCTTATATCCAGTCAGCAATCCCAGTCACCCAGTCATCATCATTCTGCTCAGATGCTTTGTAATCAGCCTCACTACCTTCCTTCACCAGAAGAGGGAGTTCATCAGACCTCAATGGTGAAGGGGAAAATGAACTCACAACAGTCCCGCCACCCCCCTTTCCTAGTATGCATGGTCCCCTCACCTCCCTTTCCTAGTAAGCATGGTCATCCTCACTCCCTTATCGTGGTATGCATGGTCACCCTTACCCACCTTTCCTGGTATGCATGGTCCCTCTCCCCCCATTGCTGGTATGCATGGTCCTGTCACCCCCCTTTCCTGGTATGTATGTCCCCTCACCCCCCTTTCCTGGTATGCATGGTCCCATCACCCCTCTTTCCTGGTATGCATGGCCCCCTCACCTCCCTTTCCTGGTATGCATGGTCCCGTGTTATGAAAGAGTCACCGTAGGAGGCAAAAACAGAAATACTAGCTAAGTCCAGAAAACCAGAGAAGCTGGCAGCCATTGGATTGCAGACCCCTGAACCTAACAACAACAACCAGCAGCAGCCGTGGGGGACTCCTACGGTGCCCTAGACCCCTCGATCACAGCTGGAGAACTACATAGCCCAAAGACAGAAAGGGAAATCCAAACTGCCCCAGAGCAGATCCCAAAAGCAACAGTCAGCCCCCAACATATAATGACAGCGAAGCAAGATGAAAAAACGCTCACACAGATAGAAAGATAGGCTGAGCAAGTGATGGGGCCCAAGCTAACTAAATAGGACAGAATAGAAAAGCTGCTGTATGCAATCCGCCAAAACCCTCTCAAAAACAAGAGTCAACGGACTGATAGGGAAAAAAGACGCTAGGCTTCAAAAAGACTATATCAGTACTCAGGTATTATCTGAAGACAGAGCAAAAAGGAATTCAGCTCACCCAGCAGGGAAAGGCAGAAATCCAGAAAAACAAGGCAAAACAAAAGCAAAACACAAATGCAAAAAGTAGAGCAGAAAACTTAGCTTTTGAGGAGCAGTAATCAGACTGGTCTCCAAGAATCCCTCAGAGTAATCACCCGCAAGGCAGAAGGGTGTTGGCTGCCTTATATCCAGTCAGCAATCCCAGTCACCCAGTCATCATCATTCTGCTCAGATGCTTTGTAATCAGCCTCACTACCTTCCTTCACCAGAAGAGGGAGTTCATCAGACCTCAATGGTGAAGGGGAAAATGAACTCACAACAGTCCCGCCACCCCCCTTTCCTAGTATGCATGGTCCCCTCACCTCCCTTTCCTAGTAAGCATGGTCATCCTCACTCCCTTATCGTGGTATGCATGGTCACCCTTACCCACCTTTCCTGGTATGCATGGTCCCCCTCCCCCCATTGCTGGTATGCATGGTCCTGTCACCCCCCTTTCCTGGTATGTATGGTCCCCTCACCCCCCTTTCCTGGTATGCATGGTCCCATCACCCCTCTTTCCTGGTATGCATGGCCCCCTCACCTCCCTTTCCTGGTATGCATGGTCCCGTGTTATGAAAGAGTCACCATAGGAGGCAAAAACAGAAATACTAGCTAAGTCCAGAAAACCAGAGAAGCTGGCAGCCATCGGATTGCAGACCACTGAACCTAACAACAACAACCAGCAGCAGCCGTGGGGGACTCCTACGGTGCCCTAGACCCCTCGATCACAGCCGGAGAACTACATAGCCCAAAGACAGAAAGGGAAATCCAAACTGCCCCAGAGCAGACCCCAAAGCAACAGGCAGCCCCCAACATATAATGACGGCGAAGCAAGATGAAAAAACACTCACACAGATAGAAAGATAGGCTGAGCAAGTGATGGGGCCCAAGCTAACTAAATAGGACAGAATAGAAAAGCTGCTGTATGCAATCCGCCAATACCCTCTCAAAAACAAGAGCCAACGGACTGATAGGGAAAAAAGCCCTGAAGACGCTAGGCTTCAAAAAGACTATATCAGTACTCAGGTATTATCTGAAGACAGAGCAAAAAGGAATTCAACTCACCCAGCAGGGAAAGGCAGAAATCCAGAAAAACAAGGCAAAACAAAAGCAAAACACAAATGCAAAAAGTAGAGCAGAAAACTTAGCTTTTGAGGAGCAGTAATCAGACTGGTCTCCAAGAATCCCTCAGAGTAATCACCCGCAAGGCAGAAGGGCGTTGGCTGCCTTATATCCAGTCAGCAATCCCAGTCACCCAGTCATCATCATTCTGCTCAGATGCTTTGTAATCAGCCTCACTACCTTCCTTCACCAGAAGAGGGAGTTCATCAGACCTCAATGGTGAAGGGGAAAATGAACTCACAACAGTCCCGCCACCCCCCTTTCCTAGTATGCATGGTCCCCTCACCTCCCTTTCCTAGTAAGCATGGTCATCCTCACTCCCTTATCGTGGTATGCATGGTCACCCTTACCCACCTTTCCTGGTATGCATGGTCCCCCTCCCCCCATTGCTGGTATGCATGGTCCTGTCACCCCCCTTTCCTGGTATGTATGGTCCCCTCACCCCCCTTTCCTGGTATGCATGGTCCCATCACCCCTCTTTCCTGGTATGCATGGCCCCCTCACCTCCCTTTCCTGGTATGCATGGTCCCGTGTTATGAAAGAGTCACCATAGGAGGCAAAAACAGAAATACTAGCTAAGTCCAGAAAACCAGAGAAGCTGGCAGCCATCGGATTGCAGACCACTGAACCTAACAACAACAACCAGCAGCAGCCGTGGGGGACTCCTACGGTGCCCTAGACCCCTCGATCACAGCCGGAGAACTACATAGCCCAAAGACAGAAAGGGAAATCCAAACTGCCCCAGAGCAGACCCCAAAGCAACAGGCAGCCCCCAACATATAATGACGGCGAAGCAAGATGAAAAAACACTCACACAGATAGAAAGATAGGCTGAGCAAGTGATGGGGCCCAAGCTAACTAAATAGGACAGAATAGAAAAGCTGCTGTATGCAATCCGCCAATACCCTCTCAAAAACAAGAGCCAACGGACTGATAGGGAAAAAAGCCCTGAAGACGCTAGGCTTCAAAAAGACTATATCAGTACTCAGGTATTATCTGAAGACAGAGCAAAAAGGAATTCAACTCACCCAGCAGGGAAAGGCAGAAATCCAGAAAAACAAGGCAAAACAAAAGCAAAACACAAATGCAAAAAGTAGAGCAGAAAACTTAGCTTTTGAGGAGCAGTAATCAGACTGGTCTCCAAGAATCCCTCAGAGTAATCACCCGCAAGGCAGAAGGGCGTTGGCTGCCTTATATCCAGTCAGCAATCCCAGTCACCCAGTCATCATCATTCTGCTCAGATGCTTTGTAATCAGCCTCACTACCTTCCTTCACCAGAAGAGGGAGTTCATCAAACCTCAATGGTGAAGGGGAAAATGAACTCACAACAGTCCCGTCACCCCCCTTTCCTAGTATGCATGGTCCCCTCACCTCCCTTTCCTGGTAAGCATGGTCATCCTCACTCCCTTATCCTGGTATGCATGGTCACCCTTACCCACCTTTCCTGGTATGCATGGTCCCCCTCCCCCCATTGCTGGTATGCATGGTCCTGTCACCCCCCTTTCCTGGTATGTATGGTCCCCTCACCCCCCTTTCCTGGTATGCATGGTCCCATCACCCCTCTTTCCTGGTATGCATGGCCCCCTCACCTCCCTTTACTGGTATGCATGGTCCCGTGTTATGAAAGAGTCACCATAGGAGGCAAAAACAGAAATACTAGCTAAGTCCAGAAAACCAGAGAAGCTGGCAGCCATCGGATTGCAGACCCCTGAACCTAACAACAACAACCAGCAGCAGCCGTGGGGGACTCCTACGGTGCCCTAGACCCCTCGATCACAGCCGGAGAACTACATAGCCCAAAGACAGAAAGGGAAATCCAAACTGCCCCAGAGCAGACCCCAAAGCAACAGGCAGACCCCAACATATAATGACGGCGAAGCAAGATGAAAAAACACTCACACAGATAGAAAGATAGGCTGAGCAAGTGATGGGGCCCAAGCTAACTAAATAGGACAGAATAGAAAAGCTGCTGTATGCAATTCGCCAAAACCCTCTCAAAAACAAGAGCCAACGGACTGATAGGGAAAAAAGCCCTGAAGACGCTAGGCTTCAAAAAGACTATATCAGTACTCAGGTATTATCTGAAGACAGAGCAAAAAGGAATTCAGCTCACCCAGCAGGGAAAGGCAGAAATCCAGAAAAACAAGGCAAAACAAAAGCAAAACACAAATGCAAAAAGTAGAGCAGAAAACTTAGCTTTTGAGGAGCAGTAATCAGACTGGTCTCCAAGAATCCCTCAGAGTAATCACCCGCAAGGCAGAAGGGCGTTGGCTGCCTTATATCCAGTCAGCAATCCCAGTCACCCAGTCATCATCATTCTGCTCAGATGCTTTGTAATCAGCCTCACTACCTTCCTTCACCAGAAGAGGGAGTTCATCAGACCTCATTGGTGAAGGGGAAAATGAACTCACAACAGTCCCGTCACCCCCCTTTCCTAGTATGCATGGTCCCCTCACCTCCCTTTCCTGGTAAGCATGGTCATCCTCACTCCCTTATCCTGGTATGCATGGTCACCCTTACCCACCTTTCCTGGTATGCATGGTCCCCCTCCCCCCATTGCTGGTATGCATGGTCCTGTCACCCCCCTTTCCTGGTATGTATGGTCCCCTCACCCCCCTTTCCTGGTATGCATGGTCCCGTCACCCCTCTTTCCTGGTATGCATGGCCCCCTCACCTCCCTTTCCTGGTATGCATGGTCCCGTGTTATGAAAGAGTCACCATAGGAGGCAAAAACAGAAATACTAGCTAAGTCCAGAAAACCAGAGAAGCTGGCAGCCATCGGATTGCAGACCACTGAACCTAACAACAACAACCAGCAGCAGCCGTGGGGGACTCCTACGGTGCCCTAGACCCCTCGATCACAGCCGGAGAACTACATAGCCCAAAGACAGAAAGGGAAATCCAAACTGCCCCAGAGCAGACCCCAAAGCAACAGGCAGACCCCAACATATAATGACGGCGAAGCAAGATGAAAAAACACTCACACAGATAGAAAGATAGGCTGAGCAAGTGATGGGGCCCAAGCTAACTAAATAGGACAGAATAGAAAAGCTGCTGTATGCAATCCGCCAAAACCCTCTCAAAAACAAGAGCCAACGGACTGATAGGGAAAAAAGCCCTGAAGACGCTAGGCTTCAAAAAGACTATATCAGTACTCAGGTATTATCTGAAGACAGAGCAAAAAGGAATTCAGCTCACCCAGCAGGGAAAGGCAGAAATCCAGAAAAACAAGGCAAAACAAAAGCAAAACACAAATGCAAAAAGTAGAGCAGAAAACTTAGCTTTTGAGGAGCAGTAATCAGACTGGTCTCCAAGAATCCCTCAGAGTAATCACCCGCAAGGCAGAAGGGCGTTGGCTGCCTTATATCCAGTCAGCAATCCCAGTCACCCAGTCATCATCATTCTGCTCAGATGCTTTGTAATCAGCCTCACTACCTTCCTTCACCAGAAGAGGGAGTTCATCAGACCTCAATGGTGAAGGGGAAAATGAACTCACAACAGTCCCGTCACCCCCCTTTCCTAGTATGCATGGTCCCCTCACCTCCCTTTCCTGGTAAGCATGGTCATCCTCACTCCCTTATCCTGGTATGCATGGTCACCCTTACCCACCTTTCCTGGTAAGCATGGTCCCCCTCCCCCCATTGCTGGTATGCATGGTCCCCCCCATTGCTGGTATGCATGGTTCCCCTCACCCCCTTTGCTGGTATGTATGGTCACCCTCACCCCCCTTTCCTGGTATGCATGGTCCCCCTCCCTCCCATTGCTGGTATGCATGGTCCCCCTCCCCCATTGCTGGTATGCATGGTCCCCCTCCCCTCCATTGCTGGTATGCATGGTCATCCTCCCCCCATTGCTGGTATGCATGGTCCCCCTCCCCCCATTGCTGGTATGCATGGTACCCCTCATCCCCCCATTGGTGTTATACATGGTCCCACTCACCCCCCTTTGCTGGTGTGTATGGTCACCCTCATCCCCCTTTCCTGGTATGCATGGTCCCCCTCCCCCTTTGCTGGTATGTATGGTCCCCCTCACCCCCCTTTGCTGGTATGTATGGTCACCCTCACCCCCTTTCCTGGTATGCATGGTCCCCTCACCCCCCATTGCTGGTATGTATGGTCACCCTCACCCCCCTTTCCTGGTATGCATGGTCCCCCTCATTGCTGATATGCATGGTCCCCCTCACCCCCATTTCCTGGTATGCATGGTCTCTGTTAAAAAAAATAGTTATATACTTACCTTCCGACAGCCTCCGATCTTCTTTCCACGCGCCCGGCCTCGCGGTCCCAGTAATGCATTGCGCGAAACACCGCTGATGACGTCGCGCTCTCGCGAGAGTGATGTCATCTCTGGTCTAAGGTGCAAGGCATTACTGGGACCGCGAAGCCGGGCACGTGGAAATAAGATCGGAGGCCGTCGGAAGGTGAGAATAACATTTTTTAAATTTTAATTCTCTTTTTTACAGATCAAGGCCTGCCGCCCCATTGAGTGCTGCACCCGACTGCGCCCGCCGCTGATTGGTTACAAACAGCTGCGCCTGTCGCTGATTGGTCGCGGCCTGGCAGCCGCGACCAATCAGCGACCCGCGATTTCGGTTACAGACAGACATGATAAGACGATTATGTATATAGATACACACTGCTCAAAAAAATAAAGGGAACTCTTAAACAACACGATATAACTCCAAGTCAATTACACTTCTGTGAAATCAACCTGTCAAGTTAAGAAGCAACGCCGATTGTGAATCAATTTTTCCTGCTGTTGTGCAAATGGAACAGACAACAGGTAGAGATTTTCAGCAATTAGGAAGACACCCCCTATAAAGGAGTGGTTCTGCAGGTGGGGACCACAGACCATTTCTCTTTTCTCATCCTTTTTGGTTGTTGCTTTAATCACTTTTGCATTTTGTCATTGCTCTCATCCTTAGAGGTACTGTACAATAGCATGAGGCAGTGTCTACAACCCACAGAAGTTGCTCAGGTAGTGTAGCTTATCCAGGAAGGCACATTAATGCAAGCTATGGCAAGAAGGGTAGCTGTGTCTGTCAGCGTAGTGTCCAGAGGATGGAGGCACCACTAGGAGACAGGCCAGTACACCTGGAGACGTGGAGGGGGCCGTAGGAAGGCAACAACCCAGCATCACGACCGCTACCTCCACCTTTGTGCATGGAGGAACAGGAGGAGAACTGCCAGAGCCCTGCAAAATGACCTCCAGCAGGACACAAATGTGCATGTGTCTGCACAAACAGTTAGAGACCGACTCCATGAGGATGGCCTGAGCGCCTGACGTCCACAGATGGGGATTGTGCTCGTA
This sequence comes from Dendrobates tinctorius, assembly GCF_039654945.1. Lineage (NCBI taxonomy): Eukaryota > Metazoa > Chordata > Amphibia > Anura > Dendrobatidae > Dendrobates > Dendrobates tinctorius. The sequence continues at coordinate 37,703,066 of NW_027361732.1, read as the reverse complement.
GCCCAAAACTGTGCAGGACACTTGTCATTTGCCAGAGAACACCATGATTGGTAAATTCGCCACTGGCACCCTGTGCTCTTCACAGATGAGAGCAGGTTCACACTCAGCACATGTGACAGATGTGACAGAGTATGGAGAATCCATGGAGAGTTATCTGCTACCTCCAACATCTTTCACCATGACCGGTTTGGCAGTGGGTCAGTAATGGTGTAGGGTGGCATTTCTTTGGAGGGCTGCACAGCCCTCCATGTGCTCGCCAGAGGTAGCCTGACTGCCATTAAGTACCGAGATGAGATCCTCAAACCCCTTGTGAAACCATATGCTGGTGGGGTTGACCCTGGGTTCATCCTAATGCAGCACAATGCCAAACCTCATGTGTCTGGAGTGTGTCAGCAGTTCCTGCAAGATAAAGGCATTGAAGCTATGGACTAGCCTGCCCGTTCCCCAGATCTGAATACAATTGAGCACATCTGCGACAGCATGTCTTGCTCCTATCACCAATGTCATGCTGCACCACAGACTGTCCAGGAGTTGATGGATGCTTTAATCCAGGTCTAGGAGGAGATCCTTCAGGAGAACATCCACAACCTCATCAGGAGCATGACATACAGGCACATGGAGGCCACACACAATACTGAGCATCATTTTGACTTGTTTTACACTTTAATTTTGTCTTGTTTTGATTTTCATTTTGACTTATTTCCACTTTCATTTTAGTGGTCTCTCCAAATCCAGGCCTCCATTGGTTCAAAAATTTGATTTCCATTGATGATTTTTGTGTGATTTTGCTGACAGCACATTCAACTTTGTACAAAACAAAGTATTCAATGAGAAAATTTAGATCTAGGATGTGTTATTTAAGTGTTCCTTTTTTTGAGCTGTGTGTGTATATATATATATATATATATATATATATATATATATATATATATATATATATACATACAGCTCTGGCAAAAATTAAGAGACCACTTTCAAATATTCAGTTTGTCTGATTTTTCTCTTTATAGGTTCTTTGTTTGATGGCTTGTGACTATCCATCATCCTCTTGATTACATTCCAGAGGTTTTCAATGGGGTTCAAGTCTGGAGAATGGGCTGCCCATGACAGGGCTTGATTAGGTGGTCTCTTAATTTTTTCCAGAGATGTATATAGTGGGTACAGAAAGTATTCAGACCCCTTTAAATTTTTCATGCTCATAAATATTTAGACCCTTTGCTCTGGGTCTAAGTCATATGCTGTCCATTTCCTTGTGATTATCCTTGAGATGGTTCTACTCCTTCATTGGATTCCAGCTGTGTTTTATTAAACTGATAGGACTTGATATGTAATGGCACACACCTGTCTATATAAGACCTCACAGCTCACAGTGTATGTCAGACCAAAGGAGAATCATGAGGTCAAAGGGACTGTGTCAAGGCACACATCTGGCCAAGGATACAAAAGAATTTCTGCAGTACTCAAGGTTCTTTGAAAGATCTTTGAACAAATTATTAGACAACATGTATGTTCTGTCCGTACCTGGATAAGAATGAAGTGATTAACCAGAGTCAGCAAGGGTTTATAACTAATAAGTCATGCCAGACTAACTTAATTTCCTTCTATGACAGAATCACTAACTGGGTGGATCAGGGAAATGCTGTAGATATTGTATATCTTGACTGCAGCAAAGCATTTGACAAAGTATCTCATACCATCCCTATTGAAAAAATAAAAGTATGGAATGGACATGGCAACTCTTAGGTGGATTCATAACTGGCTTAATGATCAGACCCAAACAGTGGTCGTAAATGGCTGCACATCCAGTTGGAAGAATGTCTCAAATGGGGTACCACAGGGCTTTGTTCTGGGCCTTGTATTATTCAACATCTTTATCAATGATTTAGATGAAGAAAATTGAGGGTACACTGAATAAATTTGCTGATGAAACAAAATTAGAAGGGATAGCTAATACTAGAAAAGAGAGTGAGGATTCAAAAAGATATTAATGAACTGGAGCAATTGCAGCAACTAACAGAATATTTTTTAACAGGGATAAATGAAAGTACTACATCTGGGCAATAAAAATGGAAAAAAAAGCATATACAGAATGGGAGCAATAGGGCTAAGCAACAGCACATGTGAAAAAGACTTGGGTATACTAATAGATCATAAACTAAACATGAGTCAACAGTGTTATGCAGCAGCAAAAAAGTAAATACAATTCTGGGATGTATTAACAAATGCATACAGTCTAGATCACGTGAAGTCATTATCCTCCTCTACACCTCTTTGGTCAGACCTCATCTGAAATCCTGTGTCCAGTTTTGAGCACCACATTTTAAAAAAGACAACAACAAACTGGAGCAAGTTCAGAGAAGAGCGACCGGAATGGTGACCAGTCTGCCAGCCATGTCCTATGAGGAACAGTTACAGGATTTTGGAATGATTATCTTGCAAAAATGAAGACTGAGAGGAGACATAATAGCTGTCTACAAATATCTCAAGGGCTATCACATTGTATAAGGAAGGATCATTTTTATTCTCATTTGCACATGGAAAGCCTAGAAGTAATGGGATAAAACTGAATAGGAGGAGACACAGATTAGATATTAGAAAAACTTTTTGACAGGGAGGGTGAACAATGAGTGGAACGGACTGCCACAAGAGGTGGTGATTTCTTCTTCAATGGAAGTCTTCAAACAGAGGCTGGACAGACATCTGTCTGGGATGATTTAGTGAATCCTGCTGTGAGCATGGGGTTTTGACCAGATGACCCAGGAGGTCCCTTCCAACTTTACCATTCTATGAGTCTATGACTCTATGATTCTATGATCTCTGGAGAGACCTGAAAATGGCTGTCCACCAACATTTACCATCCAACCTGACAGAACTGGATAAGATTTGCAAGGAAGAATTGCAGATGATCCCCAAATCCAGGGGTGGAAACTTGTTGCATCATTTCCAAGAAGACTCATGGCTGTACTAGCTCATAAGGGTCATTCTACTCAATACTGAGCAAAGGGTCTGAATATTTATGACCATGTGATATTTCAGTTTTTCTTTTTTAATAAATTTGGAGCAATTTCTACATTTCTGTTTTTTTATTCAAGATGGGCTGCAGAGTGTACATTAATGAGAAAGAAATGAACTTTTTTGAATTTACAAAATTGCTGCAATGAGACAAAGAATGAAAAAATTGAGGGGGGCTGAATAGTTTCCGTACCCACTATATATATATACACTCACTGGCCACTTTATTAGGTACACCTGTCCAACTGTGTGTTAAGACTTAATTTCTAATCAGCCAATCACATGGCGGCAACTCAGTGCATTTAGGCATGTAGACATGGTCAAGACAATCTCCTGCAGTTCAAACCGAGCATCAGTATGGGGAAGAAAGGTGATTTGAGTGCCTTTGAACGTGGCATGATTGTTGGTGCCAGAAGGGCTGGTCTGAGAATTTCAGAAACTGCTGATCTACGGTGATTTTCACGCACAACCATCTCTAGGGTTTACAGAGAATGGTCCGAAAAAGAAAAAAAATCCAGTGAGCGGCAGTTCTGTGGCCGGAAATGCCATGTTGATGCCAGAGGTCAGAGGAGAATGGGCAGACTGGTTCGAGCTGATAGAAAGGCAACAGTGACTCAAATTGCCACCCGTTACAACCAAGGTAGGCAGAAGAGCATCTCTGAACACACAGTGCGTCGAACTTTGAGGCAGATGGGCTACAGCAGCAGAAGACCACACTGGGTACCACTCCTCTCAGCTAAGAACAGGAAACTGAGGCTACAATTTGCACAAGCTCATCGAAATTGGACAGTAGAAGATTGGAAAAACGTTGCCTGGTCTGATGAGTCTCGATTTCTGCTGCGACATTGGGATGGTAGGGTCAGAATTTGGCGAAAACAACATGAAAGCATGGATCCATCCTGCCTTGTATCAACGGTTCAGGCTGGTGGTGGTGGTGTCATGGTGTGGGGAATTTTTTCTGGGCACTCTTTGGGCCCCTTGGTACCAATTGAGCATCGTTGCAACGCCACAGCCTACCTGAGTATTGTTGCTGACCATGTCCATCCCTTTATGACCACAATGTACCCAACATCTGATGGCTACTTTCAGCAGGATAATGCGCCATGTCATAAAGCTCGAATCATCTCAGATTGGTTTCTTGAACATGACAATGAGTTTACTGTACTCAAATGGCCTCCTCAGTCACCAGATCTCAATCCAATAGAGCATCTTTGGGATGTGGTGGAACGGGAGATTCGCATCAGGGATGTGCAGCCGACAAATCTGCGCCAACTGTGTGATGCCATCATGTCAATATGGTCCAAAATCTCTGAGGAATGCTTCCAGCACCTTGTTGAATCTCTGCCACGAAGAATTGAGGCAGTTCTGAAGGCAAAAGGGGGTCCAACCCCTTACTAGCATGGTGTACCTAATAAAGTGGCCAGTGAGTGTATATATATATATATATGTTTAAAGAAGAAAAAGAGACAAGTAGTGATGAGCAAATCTGACAAAATTCTCATTCGGCAGCTCACTTGAATTTGGCCAGGAAATTGCATTGGCATAGAATGTATTCAATGTGATATGATTGTGCCTTATGATGCTCACTGGTTTCTCAAAAAACACAAAGCATTATAAATGTAATGTTCAGAAAAAGTCAGAAAAAGAAAATTATACATACTTTGCCACAACCCTGCCTTGCCGTTCTGACTCTCTGCACGATCATCTGATCTCTTTCTGTGGCTCCAGTTTTTTCGCTTCTTCACCTGTCCTTTTCCAAATCTTATGGTTTTCATCTCAGCCACGCACATTGTGATGGTGTGATGTCAAGATATATTTTGCCAGACCTGAAGAAAAGAAAACACCAGAACTGCAGGGTGAGATCGGACGACCGGGTAGGGAATTGCAGTAGCAGGGCAAGTGAATGTTGAAGAAAGTGGCAGTGTAATTTTTTACCCCTTTCTGGTACATGTTAATCCAGAAAAAAACACTGGTCAGATAACATTTTGCTAGATTCAATCAATAGTATAACGTGGCACAGCTGTGTCGGTGCACAAAAGAAGGTTCCCACACCAGTATAGAATAATCAAAAAATTTTTGGCACTCAACTCGTTGCAAAGATGAAGAATTTTTATTTGCAGTCACAAATATAGACGTTTCGGCTGTATCAACTAGCCTTCATCAGTAAACAAGACTGCTCCTATCTCTATAATTTTCTGGACATTATATTGTATGACCAATAGTAAATTAGTGTCATGATCTGACAGTTTTAAATTGCACTGGGTGAACTTTTTTTACTTTGGAAAGTTCCAAGGTGTCTTGACTGTCCCCGGTGGTGGGTAGGTGTATTGCACTTTAGGTTTTGTGCACTTAATTAGGAATCAGGTGTGACACCCTATAAAGGTGTGCTAGGGGTGTGCAATCACTGCCTGTGATATTGTGAGTTTGTTTTCACTCGGAGTTCGAGAGCCTGCAGGAAGGATGGAGCTGGTGAGGAGTCCTGCGCTGCTTAGCCAGGGGGGACGTTTTGCAGCTATGGTGTCTGGACGAAGGGCTGGCATGGCGTGGTGGGGTCGCAGTAATGGTGTCAGCGGGAAGTGTCTGCATGGGCTGGTGGAGTGGTGACTATGGAGAGTGGCACTCACCATGTGGGACTTGTTTGCTGAGCTGGACTCAAGCATGCTTGACTTCGTGGCAGAAGCTGAACACTTCCTTGGGACTCTGGTACTAAGCAGCTGCAACAGGTGATGGACTCTGCTCCCAGGCTGCACGATGGTGATGGATCCAGTTATGTGATGGATCAGGGTGGAGGAGAAGATGCACACAGGTGGTGGGCTCTGTTGCTAGGAGCACACGCAACAGAGCAAAGCTAAGTGGTGTTTCCCCTGTATTGTCTCTTTCCTCATGTGTGTTGTTAGTGCAGTGGTGGGATTAGCCTCCGCACCGACCTATTCCCTAGTGAGGGTTTAGGCTCAGGGCGAGCAAGGGCGTTAAGGTACGTGTGCGGCGACAGGTGCGGAGCCTGTATAGGGAATGTCAGGAGTGCAGGGACACTGGCTCAGGGGAGCTTAGGAGGTCTCCATGTCCCCCATTCCCTATCGCAGGGCCCACCATTGTTAAAGTTTCCCAGGTTCCCCCTTTATTATTTAAATTCGCCATACAGGAGGCGGGGTTTCCAGATTTTATGTATATAACGTGTAATACCCAAATTCGCCAGGTGGAGGCGGCGTATCCACCTGCACGTTTTATTATTTAAATGCGCCCCACTGGAGGCGGTGTATCCAGGGTCACGTGTGTCACATGGCTTCGCCTTGCGGAAACATCTGCGTCCTGACACACGTGACCATGACAATTAGGTGCTATTGGAGGTGATACCATCCACTAGAGTTGAGCGAAACGGGTCGAAAAAATTCAAAAGTCGACGACTTTTGGCAAAGTCGGGTTTCATGAAACGAAACCCGACCCTAGGATGAGGTCGGCCACGAGGTCGGCGACTTACGCGCCAAAGTCGCGTTTCAAAAGTTTGTTTTGCGCTCTTTTTCAGCCAATCAGGATCCACGGACACTGTGGGCAACGTGATGACATAGGCACGGGTCACCACCATCTTTCAGAAGGGCATGCAAGTGATTGGCTTGCTTTGGTGGGCGTCACAGGGGGTATAAAAGGGCGTGCACGCCGACCGCCATCTTACTTCTGCCGATCTTAGCATAGGGAGAGGTTGCTGCTGATTCTGTAAGGAGAGCGTTAGGCAGGGAAGAAGACAAAAAAACTGCTTCTGCTGCTAGCGATTTGGCCTGCACAACACACCAGTCACTGTGTGTGCAGTGCAAGGGGAGGCTATATAGTGGTGTATCAGTGGTGTTGGTTGTTGGGCTGCCTTCTAAGGCTTCCTGACAGGCTGGCATTGCTGTTTACCCACTGCTCCGCAAACTGCTTTTTTAAAAGCAATCCAATCTCCCTTATCCTCTAGTCACTTTGGTCACAGCTGCGCCATCGAGCCTGTCACATAGCGCTCAGATATTCATTGGGCCTCAAACTGCTTTTTTAAAAGCAATCCCAATTTTTTTTTTTGTCCTGCTGAGAAGAAAAAAAAACTGCTTCTGCTGCTGATAGCAATTTGGCCTGCACAACACACCAGTCACTGGGTGTGCAGTGCAAGGGGAGGCTATATTGTGGTGTATCAGTAGTGTTGGTTGTTGGGCTGCCTTTTAAGGCTTCCTGACAGGCTGGCATTGCTGTTTACTCACTGCTCCGCAAACTGCTTTTTTAAAAGCAATCCAAACTCCCTTATCCTCTAGTCACTTTGGTCACAGCTGTGCCATCGAGCCTGTCACATAGCGCTCAGATATTCATTTGGCCTCACACAATCCAAAAGTGTCCAGTGCCAAAAGTGTGTGCAGAGATTCAAAATCTCCCTTATCCTCTAGTCACTTAGGTCACAGCTGTGCCATCGAGCCTGTCACCTAGCGCTCAGATATTCATTGGGCCTCACACAATCCAAAAGTGTCCAGTGTCCAAAAGTGTGTGCAGAGATTCAAAATCTCACTTATCCTCTAGTCACTTAGGTCACAGCTGTGCCATCGAGCCTGTCTCATAGTGCTCAGATATTCATTGGGCCTCACACAATCCAAAAGTGTCCAGTGTCCAAAAGTGTGTGCAGAGATTCAAAATCTCCCTTATCCTCTAGTCACTTAGGTCACAGCTGTGCCATCGAGCCTGTCACATAGCGCTCAGATATTCATTGGGCCTCACACAATCCAAAAGTGTCCAGTGTCCAAAAGTGTGTGCAGAGATTCAAAATCTCACTTATCCTCTAGTCACTTAGGTCACAGCTGTGCCATCGAGCCTGTCACATAGCGCTCAGATATCAGTGGGCCTCACACAATCCAAAAGTGTCCAGTGTCCAAAAGTGTGTGCAGAGATTCAAAATCTCACTTATCCTCTAGTCACAGGTCACAGATGTGCCATCGAGCCTGTCACATAGCGCTCAGATATCAGTGGGCCTCACACAATCCAAAAGTGTCCAGTGTCCAAAAGTGTGTGCAGAGATTCAAAATCTCACTTATCTTCTAGTCACTTAGGTCACAGCTGTGCCATCGAGCCTGTCACATAGCGCTCAGATATCAGTGGGCCTCACACAATCCAAAAGTGTCCAGTGTCCAAAAGTGTGTGCAGAGATTCAAAATCTCACTTATCCTCTAGTCACTTAGGTCACAGCTGTGCCATCGAGCCTGTCACATAGCGCTCAGATATCAGTGGGCCTCACACAATCCAAAAGTGTCCAGTGTCCAAAAGTGTGTGCAGAGATTCAAAATCTCCCTTATCCTCTAGTCACTTAGGTCACAGCTGTGCCATCGAGCCTGTCACATAGCGCTCAGATATTCATTGGGCCTCACACAATCCAAAAGTGTCCAGTGTCCAAAAGTGTGTGCAGAGATTCAAAATCTCACTTATCCTCTAGTCACTTAGGTCACAGCTGTGCCATCGAGCCTGTCTCATAGTGCTCAGATATTCATTGGGCCTCACACAATCCAAAAGTGTCCAGTGTCCAAAAGTGTGTGCAGAGATTCAAAATCTCCCTTATCCTCTAGTCACTTAGGTCACAGCTGTGCCATCGAGCCTGTCACATAGTGCTCAGATATTCATTGGGCCTCACACAATCCAAAAGTGTCCAGTGTCCAAAAGTGTGTGCAGAGATTCAAAATCTCACTTATCCTCTAGTCACTTAGGTCACAGCTGTGCCATCGAGCCTGTCTCATAGTGCTCAGATATTCATTGGGCCTCACACAATCCAAAAGTGTCCAGTGTCCAAAAGTGTGTGCAGAGATTCAAAATCTCCCTTATCCTCTAGTCACTTAGGTCACAGCTGTGCCATCGAGCCTGTCACATAGCGCTCAGATATTCATTGGGCCTCACACAATCCAAAAGTGTCCAGTGTCCAAAAGTGTGTGCAGAGATTCAAAATCTCACTTATCCTCTAGTCACTTAGGTCACAGCTGTGCCATCGAGCCTGTCACATAGCGCTCAGATATTCATTGGGCCTCACACAATCCAAAAGTGTCCAGTGTCCAAAAGTGTGTGCAGAGATTCAAAATCTCACTTATCCTCTAGTCACTTAGGTCACAGCTGTGCCATCGAGCCTGTCACATAGCGCTCAGATATCAGTGGGCCTCACACAATCCAAAAGTGTCCAGTGTCCAAAAGTGTGTGCAGAGATTCAAAATCTCACTTATCTTCTAGTCACTTAGGTCACAGCTGTGCCATCGAGCTTGTCACATAGCGCTCAGATATCAGTGGGCCTCACACAATCCAAAAGTGTCCAGTGTCCAAAAGTGTTTGCAGAGATTCAAAATCTCACTTATCCTCTAGTCACTTAGGTCACAGCTGTGCCATCGAGCCTGTCACATAGCGCTCAGATATCAGTGGGCCTCACACAATCCAAAAGTGTCCAGTGTCCAAAAGTGTGTGCAGAGATTCAAAATCTCACTTATCCTCTAGTCACTTAGGTCACAGCTGTGCCATCGAGCCTGTCACATAGCGCTCAGATATCAGTGGGCCTCACACAATCCAAAAGTGTCCAGTGTCCAAAAGTGTGTGCAGAAATTCAAAATCTCCCCTGTCCTATAGACACCTTGTACCTTGTTTTACATACTATATAGTTTGTTGGATTTTGTCTACATTTCTACCAAAAATGAGGAAGGCTGGTGGAAGAGGCCGTGGAATTGGGCGGGGGTTGGCAGCTGGTAATGATGGTGTTGGTGGTGGATCTGATGGTAGTGGCAAGAGCAAAATAGGACCGAATGCAGGAGGTGTTGAGCCTGCGTCATCGTCTGGCTACATAAGGCCTCGAACGCTTAGTTTTCTAGGAGTTGGCAAACCGCTTTTAAAGCCAGAGCATCAGGAAAAAGTTTTGTCTTACATTGCTGACTCAGCCTCCAGCTCTATCGCCTCCTCTTCTTCAGTTGTAAAAAGTAAAAGCACTGAGTCGTCATTGGAGGCTCATGTTCATGAACCACACCTTTCCTTGTGTCCTTCACCCCAACCAAGATTGAAGGATGACGCAGGCCATACTACTGATTACTCCATGGAGCTGTTTTCACATACCATGCCTGGATTATCAAGTGAAATGGTGAATTACCCAGGCCAAGATGAATCTGACATGGAGTGCACTGATGCACAGCCGCTGATGGATGATTCTGCTGGTACATTCACTCAGAGCACTACATTGTCCTCGCAGTGTACAGAGCCAGATTCTGACCCTGATGAGACTCAGGTGCCCCTTCCCACACACTATACCACCATACACGGTGACACAGAGGAAGGTGCACATGACATAGAAGAGGAGGTGATGGATGACCCAGTTGTTGACCCAGATTGGCATCCATTGGGGGAAGAGGGTGCTGCTTCCAATAGCTCAGATGAGGAGCATCCACAGCAGACATCAACATCGCAACAGCTGTTATCTGGCAGGCCCGGAGCACTCCAAAGACAGGTTCCAAACATCAAAAGAGTTGCTGGACAGCTTGTCCAGAGGGTCAAAAGATCACAGCGTGCTAGGCCGCAAAATGTCTGCCAAAGTAGGAAGAGTGCAGTGTGGCACTTTTTTGAACAAAATCCTCATGATCAGGCCAAGGTTATCTGTAAGAAGTGCGCAAAGACCTTTAGCCGAGGGAAAAATCTGAAAAATTTGAATACCAGTTGCATGCTTAGACATTTAACCAACATGCACTTGCAAGCGTGGACACAACACCAAACCTCAAGTGCCACATGTGCAACTGATCACAACGAAGGTAGTCAGCAACGCTACATTGTTTCCCCCACTGTAAGCCCACCGGTTAGCACAGCAGCAAATGTTGAGGTGTCGTTGCAAGGCCACAGCAGTCAGGGAATCCCACTGTTATATCAACGAAAGACTGATTCTAGGCCATCAGAAAGAACACCAACTCCATCACCATCATCAACCCTCTCTCAGTCCGCCCTGTCCACCGCTACTTCCACCATATGCAGCTCTCAAGTCCAGCTCACCCTCCCAGACACTATGAGTAGGTCAAGAAAGTACTCAGTCTCTCATCCGCGTACACTGGGTTTGAACGCCCACATTGCCAAACTAATCTCGTTTGAGATGATGCCCTTTCGGTTGGTGGAAAGCACAGCTTTCCGCGAACTCATGGCCTATGCAGTACCACGCTATGACCTACCCAGTCGCCACTTCTTCTCTCGCAAAGCCATCCCAGCCCTCCACCATCATGTGAAAGACCGCATTGTCCATGCATCCAAGCAGTCAGTGAGAGGAAAGGTGCACCTCACTACTGATGCATGGTCCAGTCGGCATGGCCAGGGCCGTTATGTGTCCATCACTGCGCACTGGGTTAATGTGGTGGATGCAGGGTCCACAGGGGACAGCGGTGGTGGGACAGTGCTGCCTAGCCCACGGTATAGGAAACAGTTGGCTGTAGGCGTTCCACCCTCCTCCTCCTCCTCCTCCAGAAGCGAAAGCTCGTCCACAGAGCGCAGTCGTACGAGCACTCCATCTGCAGCTGCCACTGTTGCACACGATGTGTCCCCCTATCGAGCAGCTAGTGGAAAGCGTCAGCAGGCTGTGTTGCAGATGATGTGTTTGGGCGACAGACATACCGCCGAGGTGCTGGCCGAGTACTTGAAGCGACAAACTGAGTCATGGCTGGGCAGTGTACATCTTGAGGCAGGCAAGGTAGTTAGTGATAATGGCCGTAATTTTGTGGCAGCCATAGCCCTTTCAAAACTCAGCCACATACCTTGCTTGGCTCACACCTTGAACCTGGTGGTGCAGTGCTTCCTCAAAAATTATCTGGAGTTAACAGCCCTGCTCCAGAAGGTGCGAAGACTGTGCGCGCACATCCGCCGGTCGCCTGTACACTCCGTTCGTATGCAGAAGCTGCAGCGATTGCTCCACCTTCCCAACCACCGCCTCATTATCGACATTTCAACAAGGTGGAACTCCACCCTGCACATGGTGGAGCGGCTGTGCGAGCAGAGGCAGGCCATAATGCATTTGTGGGAGGATACACGGCCAGGCACTTTGAGAGCAGACATGGAGTTGACAGGTGTGCAGTGGTCGAAGCTGAAAGACCTCTGTAAAGTCCTTCAGTGTTTTGAGGAATGCACACGGCTGGTAAGCGCAGACGACGCCATCCTAAGCATGAGCATCCCACTTATGCGTCTGCTCATGCAAACTTTGACGCACCTTAAGGAGCAGGCGTCTGCATCCAATGTTGATGAGGAGGAAGAGGAGGAGGGAATCCTTGATGACATTCAGCCATTGTCTGCTCAGGGACCTCTCCTGGACGAGGTGGAGGAAGAAGAGGAGGAGGATGATGATGATGGGGATGATTACTTAGGGGAGGAGGATGCATCTCGTGGGGCAAGTGAAAATGTTGGCGTGGCAAGGTCTGGTACAGGGTTTGTGCGTGACTGGAGAGATGTGGATTTGCCAGAAAGTGCTCCTCCAACCAGCACTCACAGTGTATCATTGACACCGGGAACATTGGCCCACATGTCAGATTATGCCTTGCGGATCCTAAAAAGGGACCCCCGCATTGCCAAAATGATGAACGATGACGACTACTGGTTGGCCAGCATCCTGGATCCACGCTATAAAGGCAAATTACAAAACATCATGCCACAGGAGAACCTTGACCTAATATTGGCTAATAAACAAGCAACTCTGGTAAATCGGTTGCTTGAGGCATTCCCAGCACACAGCAGCGGTGATGGTTCTCACACGAGCCGTACGGGCCAGGGGCAGCTTGGCAGAGGTGTTCGTGGTGCACACAGCAGAAGTGGCGTTGGAGACAGGGGTTTCATGACAATGTTGTGGACTGATTTTTCAAATACCGCTCACACAACTGGTAATACTGCATCGATGGAAAGTGACAGGAGACAGCAGTTGTCAACCATGATTACAAACTACTTTTCCTCCCATATCGATGTTCTCCCACACAGGTCATTCCCCTTTGACTATTGGGCCGCTAAACTGGACACCTGGCCTGAATTGGCCCAATATGCCTTACTGGAGCTCGCTTGCCCAGCTGCAAGTGTGCTATCGGAAAGAGTCTTCAGTGCAGCTGGATCAATCCTGACAGAAAAAAGGACCCGTCTGTCAACCCAAAATGTGGATGATCTAACCTTCATTAAAATGAACCATGCATGGGTTTCCAAGGATTTTGTCCCACCTTCCCCTGATGACACATAGGGTGACAGAAAAATGGCTTGCTTTGGTCCACCTCTTCCTGGGACTTGACCTATTTCGCCTTTTGCATCAGCTGAATGTCCAACATCAACATATGCCACTTTCTACAACTCCCTAACTGTGCTGCTTCCCCCCCCATGGCCGGGGTCACCACCTAGCGCACGACACCGTGCGAGTGCCGTTGCCCTGGACAGGTGGGTAGGCCGACTCTTGGGCGCGGGCACTGGCACAGGGTCCCTCATAGTGCAATCAAGTGTCTCTGACGGTGGTGGTGCACACCCGCCGTCAGACACACCGCTGTACTATGAGGGGCCCAGTGCCAGTACCGACGCCCACGAGTGGGCCCCCCTTGCTTGGGCAGGGCCCCAGCATTTGCAATCTTTACCTCTCCCTGCTCCTCCGCTGTGTAATCTGGGCCGTCAAATCCATACTGTGCCTGACACCGTCTGAGCCTGCCTCCTGAGACATATATTTTGAATGTGTACGCTATCCATACATGTTATCCGGGGATACGGTACCCTTTCTAACCTTTGTGCAATCACGTGCAATCCATACTGGGCCTAACACCGTCTGAGCCTGCCTCCTGAGACATATATTTTGAATGTGTACGCTATCCATACATGTTATCCGGGGATACGGTACCCTTCCTAACCTTTGTGCAATCACGTGCAATCCATACTGGGCCTAACACCGTCTGAGCCTACCTCCTGAGACATATTTTGAATGTGTACGCTATCCATACATGTTATCTGGGGATACGGTACCCTTTCTAACCTTTGTGCAATCACGTGTATTCCATACTGGGCGTGAGAACGGCTGGCGAGCTGTTAAGCAAGCTACAGCACCTGTGGTTTGAACACGTAAGTTTTTCATTTTTTCAGGAATGACGGTTAGGCCTAATTCCGGAACTGCAGTTGACCTGCACTTACTGGGAAATCATTGTTCGCGGGTAATAATTGTAATCAGTGATCCCCATCACTAACGTTGTTCAGCGGGTTATCTGCACCTGTAAGCGACAAACGCTGGCCTTTTCAGTGTAGCGCACATGCAGCCACGGACATGTAAGGGCATGACACACCAGTTATTGGCCAATCTCATGTTCCAGAGCCTCACGTGTCCCTCTAGTAAGCCGGACTCGGACCGCGGGGCAAGACGGAGTCTCGTTCGTTAACGGAATTAAGCTTGCAATGTGTGCATCTGTTCTGTAGCTGGCATGGTTGAGGTTTCCCAGGTGGAGTCGAATTTAACCATAGGCTCCACTCCTGGTGGTGCCCTTCTGGACATTCCTTTAAGGTTCAGCTTTGCAACCATACTGCCCACGTAAAACAAACAATTTGCCTTCATGAACGCTGTTTGGAGGGTCATGACTCGTGGGAATAACGCCGCCCAATCAGTTAACCTGCTAGAGAGATCCTTCGTTGCTCCCAAGCATGACATCACACTCCCTAGGAGGAAGGTAATGCCACTGTGGCGACCGTACTCCTGGGGGCGACACAGGTGCACTGATGCCCAGCCACTGCTCGATGAATCTGCTGGTACATTGACCCAGACCACTACATTCCCCTTGCACGCTACACGGCCTGAATCTGACCCTGATGAAACTCAGGTTACCCTTCCCATATACAGTTCCATCTTACACGGTGACAAAGAGGAAGCTGCAGATGAAAGTGCAGGTTCGGCCCACCCGCCATCAGACACACCACCGTACTATCAGGGGCCCTGTGCCAGTGCCGTCGCCAACGAGTGGGCCCCCCCTGCTTGCTCAGGATCACAGCACTTGCAAGGTTGAAATACTGTGCAGTGAGATGGAAGATGGGGACGACGAGGAGTCCAGACTAGTACAGGGATTCCCTAGCGAGGAGACTTATTTGATTGTTTTCAATGTTGGGACAGCAATTTTTGGGGAGCACATTACTCTGGAGAATGATAGATGGGGCCCACCATACACTGGAACATTCCAAAGCTGGACATCAGACACTGGAGCAGCATTTACAGGGCCCATTATACACTAGAGCATTAGAAATGGGGCCCATTATGTTTGGAGCATTATTTGGGCCCATAAGACAGTGGAGCTTCATCCATGGGGACCAACATATACTGTAGCATTATGTGGAGCTCATCATATACTGTTTCAAACATTAAATGGGACCAATGATTCTGTATGGAGAAATAGATGGGCCTCGTCATGAGATGTAAAAAGTGAAGTATTTTTCATTGTACTATACCGCTATTTCTCTGCCGTATCGGAGCATGATGAGTTTTGGTATGTGTTAAAGGGGCGCTTTTTTGCCCAGGGCACATGAAAACCTGGAGCCAGCCCCCCCCCCACAACTTTAGCCAAATAACCCCCCTTTTTCAGTGCGTAACTTGTATTATGAAGTTAATTAAGGTTGACAAGCTTAAGTAAGAAGAATTGATGCTTTTGGCATTCAAATGGGCACTGTAGGTGTGTTTCCTGTCCTCCTCTCACTGCCGACTTTTATTCCCCATTGATTTACATTGGGTTTCGTGTTTCGGGATGACCCCGACTTTTCCCTATAATCGGACAATCTTGCTCGACCTGACTTTTGGAAAGGTCGGGTTTCACGAAACGAAACGCGACCCTAAAAAAACAAAAGTCGCTCAACTCTACCATCCACCATGTAAGAACTGGTATATAAACCTGTAGATTTCAAAGAGAAGGGGTAGTAGAGAAATATTCCAACCGAGATCATATACAGGATTATTAGATCTGTGACTTTGAAAAGCTCCAAAGGTTGCACCAACCAAAAGTTGGCATAAACATCCTATGGCTATGCCTGAAGGGAATTGTCCCAAAGGGGATTACTTGTGGGATTATTAAATCCTATGACTCATAGAAACCCCCAATTTCGTGCTGTAAGAACAGCAGCTGGCTGTAGTTTCAAATGTCACACCAGCGGTGGATGCCGTGTTCACACAGGTCCTGCTGCCACCCACCAATGACAGACATTTGAAACTACAGCCAGCTGCTGTTCTTACAGCATGAAATTGGGGTTTTCTATGAGTCACAGGATTTAACAATCCCACAAGTAATCCCCTTTGGGACAATTCCCTTCAGTCATAGCCATAGGATGTTTATGCCAACTTTTGGTTGGTGCAACCTTTGGAGCTTTTCAAAGTCACAGATCTAATAATCCTGTATATGATCTCGTTTGGAATATTTCTCTACTACCCCTTCTCTTTGAAATCTACAGGTTTATATACCAGTTCTTACATGGTGGATGGTATCACCTCCAATAGCACCTAATTTACTATGGGTCATACAATTTAATGTCCAGAAAATTATAGAGATAGGAGCAGTCTTGTTTACTGATGAAGGCTAGTTGATACAGCCGAAACGTCTATATTTGTGACTGCAAATAAAAATTCTTCATCTTTGCAACGAGTTGAGTGCCAAAAATTTTTTGATTATTTTGCTAGATTCATCCTAAGTAAATCTGAGACAAATTGAATTTGCCTCTCATCAGTGAGCTCATCTCTGCAGTCAAGTTTTTTAGCTTTTGTTTGTATACTTTCTATCAGACACAGCATTATATTAGGAGGGATTACAAATACAACCTATGTTTGCAATTGAAAAATCATGGATCAAAATTTTGACAAACATTATATTTCATAATACAGAAGCAATGCCTTGGCATGTCTACAGCAGTCTTTGAAGCATGCTACAGACATGATCTCTTATTGACACCTCTCTTGACCTAAGTCATTGTCTTCTATAGCCTTCCATAGTTTGGCTTTCAGCCACTTTTTAGAGAGAGCTTTGCTACAATGTTATGGTTATATGAAAACTGTTAAGAGTATATTTTATGCTATGCTTATTGAAACATGAAAGCACTTTATTAAAAATACTGCAGTGAAAAGCATGGAAAATGGAGACTTCACTTCTGTTTGCACAAGTAGTACATCTTTAGATTGCCCCTGACACAATTGATGCATTCATCTAAGTTGGAGTCAATGATCATAATCACTCCTGAATAAAATAATGGTATATCTAATACATTTGTACATCTATCGATAGACACTTCTTTTTGCCACGAGATTTCCATTTTCATCTGCTTTTCTTGTGGACAATATGTCCTGTTGATATGGCAACTGGTGGTAATTAAAAATATATATTATTTAAAATGAACCCAGTGAAACAGCTCTGTCCATAATTGCTTTTCTCCCGATGTCTTTTGTTCGGTGATGGTAATTAAATTAACCCAGGATTTGCTGGTGTTTTAGGGTTCTGCAGACGACACCAGTGGAAGAGTCTGAGCTTTATGTTGTTAGTATTTGTAGGTGGAAGGATTGGATTCATTTTGAGCATCTCCGAGCCTGAGTGACCGTACAACTATTAATGTATGAATCAGTAAATACACCCACCCTCCTTCATTTCACACTTCAATCTGTTTCCTAGAGTAGTAAAAAGAGGATTTGCTGTTGTTCATCCTTCCCCACTATTTCAGGGCATTTTGTAGGAGCTGTCAGTAGAAATTAATTGAGAAGGTAGCAAGAAATCCTCACAATACCGGTACTTTTTCAACTCTAGGTATTGATTTTCCTGCATAGATTCGTGAAGAGAGAGAGAGAAAAAAATAAAAGAGGAAAGGTTTATGCAAGAGAAGCAGAGAGCGTAGAAAGAACAGCTTGATTTACCGATCTGCAATATCTGTGAGGTCAGACCAATACATGGAGGTGATGTCATTTCACTAATGTTCTGCATAGTTTTCGGAGATAGTGTAAATAATGAAATATCTGCTGGCAACAAAAATCAACATCTCTGGTAAGAAAGAAGAAATCAAATGACTTGTGCTGCACCCCTCTGAAGGTGAAGGCACATGTCTTTGATGCTAAAAGCTACATTTTTTTCATCATATTACAAGGGAGACAGTAATTTTAACACAGCGATTTTGAGAAGCTGATTTGCTGACTAAAAAGCTTTGCTCCATTTATTTTCACTGAAAGTAATGTGTCAAAAGGGCTCGCTGGAGACTTTTAGGTAGATCGGAGTCTGGTGCATTTAAAAGCAGTGACTGGAATATAGGTCAGAGTAGGGGTCTGCTATAATTGGATTCAAAAAGTAATACTGCCCACAAAAAGAATTGCTTAGGCTGGTTTCACATTTGCGTTTTTTAGCGCTGGAAAAAAACGCATACGTGCGCATGCGATTTTTCCCCTATATTTAACATGGGTGCGCATACCTGCGCACTTGTAAGCGCATGTATGCGATTTTCATGCGCTGCGTTTTTTTGGGGTGTGCGATGGTATTTTCCAGACGCTGCATGTTGCATTTTTTGGCCCTTGAAAAAATCGCATGCGCACGTATGCGCACGTTTTGCGCTAAAAATGGCCATTATAGCCTATGGATGCGCATACGTGCGCACTGGCATGCGCAGGTATGCGCTTTTTTAGCGCAGCGTTTTTTGGGTGGTGTCCACTTTTTATCCTAGTTAGAATCTTCTAAAGTCCAAAAAAAAAAGGCTATATAAAGGAGGTGCCTGCCAAAACTCTGCCACTACTACACTAGACAGATTGAAGAGCAGACATTCAACCAAGAACACATTATATCAGCGAAGAATGTGAGTATATTACATTATATGCCTGTCCTTTTAAATTATGTATGTACTAATGATTTTTATTATTTTTACATGCAGTATGTCTTCAGAATCGGAGTATTCCCCATCGCGGCAGGAATTGGCGCAAGCAGACCGTGAGGTGATTATTTTCGTGCATCTGGTAAGTATATCTGCTGCTTCTCCAAATCTCTTACGTTTTTTTCAACTTTCAGACATCGTCATCATCATCTGCGGACGGGAATAGTGAGGGCGAACAGCAGGAGCAGCGAAGCCAAGTCCCGGTGGTGATACGTAATGTAAGTATCAAATGATTTGTAATGTTTTTTTTTTTTTTTTATCTTCTATTTTTACTCTTTTTTTTTTTTCTTTTTTTGTAACTTTTTAGTCAATTTAAATTTGATTATTCTAATGAATGTGTTTTGTCTAGGTTCCACAACGGGATGAAGACGTCTACCTGGATAATGAGCAGCTCATCAGCCTGGTCCAGGAGCGTTCGCCGTTGTGGGACAGCCGTGACCGGCTGTACAAGGACAATGTGGTGACACGGCGGCTATGGAATGAGGTGGCCGCAGCGTTGATGGATGGCTGGGACAGCGCCACAGCATCCGCCAAAAAGGCGTTTAGTGAGTATTTCCCTGCTCTGTATTGTGCCGCAGTGACTGTTGTCCTTGACGGCACTGTTGGGTTTCGTGCTAGGCGTATTCTAGCAGGAAACCCAACAGTGTCATCGTGGTCTACAGTGACTGCTTTGAGTATTGTATTGCTACATTGTGCCGCAGTGACTGTTGTCCTTGACGGCACTGTTGGGTTTCGTGCTAGGCGTATTCTAGCAGGAAACCCAACAGTGTCATCGGGGTCTACAGTGACTGCTTTGAGTATTGTATTGCTACATTGTGCCGCAGTGACTGTTGTCCTTGACGGCACTGTTGGGTTTCGTGCTAGGCGTATTCTAGCAGGAAACCCAACAGTGTCATCGTGGTCTACAGTGACTGCTTTGAGTATTGTATTGCTACATTGTGCCGCAGTGACTGTTGTCCTTGACGGCACTGTTGGGTTTCGTGCTAGGCGTATTCTAGCAGGAAACCCAACAGTGTCATCGTGGTCTACAGTGACTGCTTTGAGTATTGTATTGCTACATTGTGCCGCAGTGACTGTTGTCCTTGACGGCACTGTTGGGTTTCGTGCTAGGCGTATTCTAGCAGGAAACCCAACAGTGTCATCGTGGTCTACAGTGACTGCTTTGAGTATTGTATTGCTACATTGTGCCGCAGTGACTGTTGTCCTTGACGGCACTGTTGGGTTTCGTGCTAGGTGTATTCTAGCAGGAAACCCAACAGTGTCATCGGGGTGTACAGTGACTGCTTTGAGTATTGTATTGCTAAATTGTGAAGCAGTGACTGTTGTACTTGACGGCACTGTTTTTTTTTATCAACAGTGGACAAAGTCCGAACACGTTGGCGTTCGATCAAGGACCGCTTCAACAGTGATGTTCGTGCTGAGGGCCAGGTTCGCAGTGGATCTGCGTCAAGGACCAGAACTAGATACCGTCACTATCACGCGTTGCAGTTCCTAAGACCGGTCCTTGCCACAAGATCGTAAGTATTATACATTTTGGGTTTTTATTTTTATTAATCTGTGTTTTTCTAATCCACAGCTGATGCTTCTTGTAAAGGCATGGTAGTAATGATTTTCCTTTCTTCCACAGCACCTGGAGCAGCACCCTGCAACCTGGCCCTGGAGCGGTCCTTCGTCGGACGTCCTCTGACCCGTCCCAGCCATCCGACAGCCAGGAAGCACCTTGCAGGTCCCACACACACACAGCTGGTGACCAGGAAGCTGGGCCATCAGGTGTTCCCCTGTCCCAGGTCTCTGCCACTGGTTATGCGGGCACTACCCGCCAGCGGCAGAGGGCCTTGGACAGGAATGTCTTGCCCGAGTTTATGCATTTGAGCGAGACATTTAATTCCAGCCTCAAGTCACTGTCCGACAGAGTTGAAAGCGGTTTTGCACTGATGGAACGTGGTTTTAACCACTTTGAACACCGCTTCAATTCTGTAGAACAGCGCCTTGACCGTCTGGAGGCCGACCTCAACAGACCAGCACACCATTTTTTTAGTAAGATTGAAAAGGGCATGGCGGAACACCTTAGTCCTGATCAACAGCTGAATGTGCTGCAGGCCTGCAACAATGCTTTCTTGCAGGCTATGCAGCATAATCGGTACGGTCAGCAGGCAGTGGTGTCCTTTCCACCTGTGCCACCATTGACTCGCTTCACCTCACTACCGACTTGTGCTGCATACCACTGCACGGACACCTCTCTTCAAAGGCTGGACACCCACCGTTACACCACCACAAGTCTGAGTGCAGCTGGTCACTTCACCGACACCACCATGGCAAGCGCTGCTCCTGTCTGGAGCACCACCGCCAATCCCATGCATGCGTGGAGCTCAGCCACCACTAGGCAAACATGGAACAGCCCTGCCGCTACAACAACATGTAGTAGCCCTGCCACCACCACTCTGCAAACCTGGGCCATCACTGCCGCCACCAGTCCTCCTGCAAGGACGAGCACTGAACAAGAAGAGCAGCATCAGCCACCTCAGCAGCAGCAGCCAACTCAGCAGACGCCACCTCAGCAGCAGCAGCCACCTCAGCAGCAGCCGCCACCTCAGCAGCAGCAGCAACCACCTCAGCAGCAGCCGCCACCTCAGCAGCAGCAGCAACCACCTCAGCAGCAGCAACCACCTCAGCAGCAGCTGCCACCTCAGCAGCAGCCGCCACCTCAGCAGCAGCCGCCACCTCAGCAGCAGCCGCAACCTCTGCAGCAGCAGCCGCCACCTCAGCAGCAGCAGCCATACCAGCAGACGGGGGACCTACATTCCATATTTGCCCCTACTTCAAGGCGAAATCAATCAAGGCGGGCATTGGGCCAAAGTCGGTCCAGGCACACAAGCCTACGGCGACATGCCATTACAACTAATGTAACTGAACAGATTTCCTCTCCTACAAGTGTTCCAAGTTTAATTCCCTTAACTGGACTACCTTCCCCCACAAGTTTTGTTGCCCCTTCCCCTCAAACACCGTCTTCAACTGCAAGTGTTGCATATTCCCTGCACACCCCCAAATTGAAACCATCTGCCCCCAAACGCCGTAAAAAATAATTTTTAAATTTTTTTTTTGTGATAAAAAATAAATTTACATTTGTGGTTCACCATTAATAAGTTTCATTAATGTTGTTTGCGCCACTCACAAACACTGATGGGTAAATACATGTTAAAAACCAACCCAAGGGCTAGTATAGTCATATGTGAAATAACATGGACTAGTATAGTCATTCAAAGGCCTAGTGTAATAACTCTAGTTTTACAAAATAGAATCTGGTTTCATGAAAAACAAACTGTTGAAACTTGTCTAAAAAATAAGTTTCTTTCTAGTTTCACCAGTTTGTTTTTGGTGAAACAAGATGCTAGTTGTTAAAAATCGAGTTATTACAGTAGGCCTTGGTATGACTATACTAGGCCGTGGTATTTCACATATACTACTAGCCCCAAGGCCTAGTATACTCATATTTGAAATACCACGGCCTAGTATAGTCATTCCAAGGCCTAGTGTAATAACTCTAGTTTTACAAAATAGAATCTGGTTTCATGAAAAACAAACTGTTGAAACTTGTCTAAAAAATAAGTTTCTTTCTAGTTTCACCAGTTTGTTTTTGGTGAAACAAGATGCTAGTTGTTAAAAATCGAGTTATTACAGTAGGCCTTGGTATGACTATACTAGGCCGTGGTATTTCACATATACTACTAGCCCCAAGGCCTAGTATACTCATATTTGAAATACCACGGCCTAGTATAGTCATTCCAAGGCCTAGTGTAATAACTCTAGTTTTACCAAATAGAATCTGGTTTCATGAAAAACAAACTGTTGAAACTTGTCTAAAAAATAAGTTTCTTTCTAGTTTCACCAGTTTGTTTTTGTTGAAACAAGATGCTAGTTGTTAAAAATCGAGTTATTACAGTAGGCCTTGGTATGACTATACTAGGCCGTGGTATTTCACATATACTACTAGCCCCAAGGCCTAGTATACTCATATTTGAAATACCACGGCCTAGTATAGTCATTCCAAGGCCTAGTGTAATAACTCTAGTTTTACCAAATAGAATCTGGTTTCATGAAAAACAAACTGTTGAAACTTGTCTAAAAAATAAGTTTCTTTCTAGTTTCACCAGTTTGTTTTTGTTGAAACAAGATGCTAGTTGTTAAAAATCGAGTTATAACAGTAGGCCTTGGTATGACTATACTAGGCCGTGGTATTTCACATATTACTATACTACTAGCCCCAAGGCCTAGTATACTCATATTTGAAATACCACGGCCTAGTATAGTCAATTCAAAGGCCTAGTGTAATAACTTTTAATGGAGCAGATTACATTCATCCACTCAATGCTGACTTGTATTCCCCATGGACTTTCATTGGGGTTGGGTTTTGAGTGTTGTGTTTTGAGAAAATCACATACTTTGTTTTAAACTATTTGCACAATTTTATCTTGAAAAAAAATGGTTTCCTGATTCATGGCCTGCAGCTTTGCTCATTCCAATATATTTCACGCAGACTAGCAATGCTGCATTTTAACTCGTATGTGTATTTACCTGCCCAGGTGTGTGAACATAACAAAATTCAGTTATACATGGGAAGTTTTTTAATTAATCGGAGTTTAAAAAATATAGTGCACTCAGTAATGGTATCAAATAAGGATTTTTATTACCATAAACAACAACATTACACCATTTCATCTTGCCAGTGCACCCGTCCTACATCAGAAATAAAGTAGGCCGCAAATTTGTCCCTCATTTGGCCAACTTCAACGGATGACCTGAGAGTGTGCTGAGTGAATTCAGGCAATGGGTTAGGAGCATCATCGTCCAGTTCAAAGGTCGGGTGCTCTTTAGCCATCACAAAGTTATGTAGAACCACACAGGCCTTCACCACCTCATCGACTGTTTCAAGTTTAAGATTAATGGCCGTGCCCAGAATTCGCCATCTGGAAACAAGAATCCCAAAAGCACACTCTACAGTTCTTCTGGCCCTGGTCAGCCTGTAATTAAAAATTTTTTTGGTGTGGTCCAAGTCTCGGCTGGAGTAGGGTTTCAGTAAGTTTCCGCACATTTGAAAAGCCTCATCGCCAACCATTACAAAGGGCAGTGGCGGAGCTTCGGTGTGAGGAAGAGGCCGTGGCATAGGGAAATTAAATTGGTTGCCATACAACCTCCGGCCCATGTCTGAGTTTTTAAAAGCCTGCGAGTCATTACCACGGCCAAATGCTCCAATGTCCACTGCTACAAACATACATCCGGCATCCGCAATTGCAATGAGTACTATTGAAAAGTACTTTTTGTAATTATAGTACTCAGATCCCGTTCTTTGGGGTTTGATGATCCGTATGTGTTTCCCATCAACAGCTCCCAAACAGTTGGGAAAATTGCATACTGTCCAGAATTTGTCAGCAATTTCCATCCACTTTTCAGCGGTGGGCAGGGGCATAAATTCTGGGCAAAGAACATTCCAGAGAGCCCGGCAGGTGTCAGCAACAATTCCAGACAAGGTAGAGATTCCAATACGGTACTGGAAGTGTAGTGAGGATAGGGTTTCTCCAGTCGCCAGGAATCTGTGAACAGACAAAGAAGTAAAATTAATATTTATGTATATTATTTTTAAAAACTATAAAAAAAATATTAGTACATTCACGAAAACTAATTACCCAAGGTTTTGAATACTAAATTTACAAAAAAAAACATCAGACCACACCCCTTTGTTTTTAAAACATACCGTAATGTCACCAGTAGCCGTTCCTCAGGAGGAATCGCACGACGGAGCTGTGTGTCCTGTCTCCGGATGGATTGTTGGACACGAGCAAGCAAATCCATGAAACTTTCGTGGGACATCCGGATATAATCTGTAAATTTCTCCGGGTTTGACTGGAGCTCGCTGTAGAGGGTATGGTATGCCCCACGGCTCTCCCGGAGTTCAACAATCGGATGTATCCACATACGCCGCCGTCTTCGCTGCCTCTCTCTCTTCCTTTGTTCATGGCAAGCAACTGCATACGCCTGAGCCATCGCGATGTCCAAATCCAAGTTGAAGTGAAAACTCTTCCAGCGCAGATCCATGGTCACGAGAAGAATCAAGCAAATGTGAAGAATACTGTAGACAGGGTGTATATATATTAACATACCACACCCACAATGAAGTCCCATTGGTCTTGTGTGTTGTTGAATGGTTGTTTTTTCTTTTTTGTGGGGTTTTTCCAAAATCTGTAAAAAAACGCAAACGCACAAAAAACGCATACAAACGCGCAAAAACGCTGCGTTTTTTTCCTGCATGCGCATTAAAATGCTGGAAAAAAACGCAGCGTTTGTATGCATTTGTATGCGTTTTTTTAATGCGTTTTTTTGCGGGAAAAACGCGCTGCAAAAAAAAGCAAGTGTGAAACTAGCCTTAGACATGTTTCTCCACATTGCCTTGCTCCTCGGCTTATTTATTCTCCTCACTAGGATTCATATAGAACCAACAACATGAGCTGTGCCATGAAGCACAATAGGCGCTTTTATTGCTATTCAGAACTCTCCATGCTTAATCAGAATTGCCCTTTTCTCTTTTTCTCTCTGTTAATATTTTGCTATTTTCTTTGTAGCAGTGCAACTTTTATGTCACCAAGATCAAACAAGGTTCTGGCTGAAAATAAAAGGTCTATTCAACCTACTGTAAAATTTATACAGATGTATAAAAATAGTTTTAATTGGACTATATTGAAGTCACAAATTTTGATTTTTTGAACTGTTAGAAGGCAACAAATTAAATCCTTACCTATGTCTAAATTCTTTTACCACCTCCTGCAACAGCACCCAAAAATAATTAAAGAACTTAAAATCTCCGGTCATATGAAATACTTGTAATAGGCTCAATGGTTCTTTGTGGGTGTATAAATAAGAGAAAGTATACAAGTAGTAATGAAGGGGTATACTGAATGTATTACTACTATTCAGGGAATTTAAAAATGCAAACAGTCTCTTCAGAGAGGAAGAAGATTAGAACTCTAGTGCCAACTATCCAACTATTGTGGGTAGCAATAATACAAGTCAATATCAACTCTTTAAATAAGCTTACCATATTACTTAGCCATGTGACTTAGGAGTATTCAGGGAATGGATGCAGAAGTTGATAAAAATGGGTTTGAATGGCTACCTCCTCACCAGTGACCTGTTTGCTTGTAATCAGTGTTTGTGCATAAAAGCTGAGTGAGTTTCTGGGATCCAGACAGACTCTTCCATCTTTCATCCAGCCACTGACATTTCTTAATCGTGAGTTATGGGGAAAGCAAAAGAATTTTTCATCTGATCAATGGGAAAAGGTAGTTGAAATGTATAAAACAGGAAAGGGATACAAAAAGATATTCATGGAATTAATAATGCCACTCAGCAGTGTTCAAACTGTGATTATCAAATGGAAAATCAGGGGCTACGTAAAAACAAAACCACTGTCAGGTAGACAAGCAAACATTTTGTCCATAACTGCCAGGAATATTGTTTGGGATACAAAGAAAAACCCACAAACAACATCAGCTGAAATACTGGACTCTCTGAAAACTAGCAGTGTGGCTGTTTCAAGATGCACAATAAGGAGGCACTTGAAGAAATAAGGAATGCATAGTCAAGTTGCCTGAAGAAAGCAATTACTGCGCAAATGCCACAAAGTATCTCACCTACAATACGCAGAACAGCACAGAGACCAGCCACAAAACTTCTGGAACAAAGTAATTTGGAGTGATGAGACCAAAATTGAACTTTTTGGCCACAACCATAAACATTACATTTGAAGAGAGGTCAACAAGGCCTATGATGAAAGGAGCACCATTCCTATTGTAAAGCACAGAGGTGGATTGCTGATGTTTTGTGGATGTGTGAGCAACAAAGGCACAGGAAACGTGGTCAAAGTTGAAGGAAATATGAATGCAGCACGTTATCAGCAAATACTGGAGGCAAATTTGCCATCATCAACCCAGAAGCTGCGTATGGGACGTATTTGGACATTCCAACATGACAATGATCCAAAATACAAGGCCAAATTGACCTGTCATTGGCTACAACAGAACAAACTGAAGGTTCTGGAATTGCCATCTTAGTCTCCTGATCTCAATATCATTGAGCCACTCTGGGGAGAACTCAAGTGCGCAGTTCATGCTAGACAGCCCAGGAATTTACAGGCACTGGAGCCTTTTTGCCAAGAAGAGTGGGCAGCTTTACCATCTGAGAAAAGAAAGAACCTCATCCACAACTACCTCAAAAGACTTCAAGCTGTCAGTGATGTTAGAGGGGGCAATAAATGCTATTAAGAAATGGGGTATTTGAACTTTTGATGAGGGTCATTTGGATGCTTTGGGTTGTGATTATGATTTAAAAAGAAAAAACAGTAGTTTGACAATAAATAGCTTCACCCAACTACTAACCATGAGTGAAGAAAAAGTTTTGGTGCTATCATTCATATTCTCTGAAAAAAGGCCAAGAATGCAAAAATTCTGCAGGCTATGTAACTTTTGAGCACAACTGTATATGGAAAGTCTCATGTATAAATCGATTTGAAAACTTCAAGTCTGTTAATTGTTTAGGTATAGGTCAACAATGTGTACATCCAGGGCAACCCCTTTAAACATGCTTAGGTATGTGGAATGACTTCTCTTGTATACAGGGCAGATTTCAGATAAGGTTAAATAGCAACATGGAATTGCTCTTAAACCACAATAAAGTTACTGCAATTAGTAGGCAACTTCAGTGTGTCATGATCCAAGGATGTGAAGAGGAGGATGAATGAACTCATGGAGATCAACATCCGACACTGCGGAGACACCATCACGTGTTTCTCAACGCAGTGATTCTAGAGCACTGCCCCCATCCCTTATGGGAAATATGTAAAACATGCAAAACAGAAGCAGCGGAGACACCATCACGTGTTTCTCAACGCAAGCAATGACCAGCCAGGTCTTTGCCCGGGAAGGAACAACCACGGGAAGGGCAGTCTCCAATGAAGGAAACCACCTATGCCAAAACATGGTATCCATCCACATACAGCTGTTTTGGGGTATTGCCCCTCATCAGTGTGGAGTAGGAAACTGGCTGGTAGGAGCAATGCCTAGTAAAAAGACTATGAAGAGGAGGATGAATGAACTCATGGAGATCAACATCCGACACTGCGGAGACACCATCACGTGTTTCTCAACGCAGTGATTCTAGAGCACTGCCCCCATCCCTTATGGGAAATATGTAAAACATGCAAAACAGAAGCCGCGGAGACACCATCACGTGTTTCTCAACGCAAGCAATGACCAGTCAGGTCTTTGCCCGGGAAGGAACAACCACGGGAAGGGCAGTCTCCAATGAAGGAAACCACCTATGCCAAAACATGGTATCCATCCACATACAGTTGTTTCGGGGTATTGCCCCTCATCAGTGTGGAGTTGAGAAACACGTGATGGTGTCTCCGCGGCTTCTGTTTTGCATGATCCAAGGATGGGCAGCCATGTACAGTTAGGCCACGAGCCTCCTGACTCAATCTCAACAATCTTTGAGACATATATAAGCCTGTTGAGTTTGGGTGAGGAGGCACACAGATTGTGGTACATACTTGTACCATGAATGTTGGACATGTTAAAGCAGCCAAATGGGAAGAAAAATAAAAAGTTTTTAAAAAATTCCACCATTTAAGTTGATTGCAGTTTACTTAATTGGAAAGAAGTTGAAATTTCCAGCAAGTAGATATCATGCCATAATGCTGCATCAAGTATTGGAGAGAGGAGAGCAATGAATCCTTGGAGAAAAGCTGGGAATAAGTGCTCAGGTGCCCGACGTGTGCCGTCACTCACAGAGGATTTCTCCTCAGTTCTGTCACTGACAAAGGTTAATACAGGTGGAAAGTGTAAAAAACTAATTTATTCCAACGCATTGGGAGTTTTTTATGCTTACTGTCTGGATTAACCTTTGTCAGCAGCAGAACCCAGGAGAAAGACTCTGTGAGTAGCGACACGTGTTGGGAACCTGGGCACTTATTCCCCACTTTCCTCTCATCAACCATGACATAGTACAGTTTTTTTGCATTTATTTCTGTTGTACCACTTGATATGCTTCTGTGCAGGCATTATTCTATATCAGGCTCAAACTAGCAGTTATTTGTAGGTATTTCGGGTTGCAGAATGCCTGCCTTGCGGTGCGGTTGGTTTATGGTTGCCATCTTGTTTTCACATACATATTTTTGAATTGAGCTTTATAGTACTTTTGTATATGTTTGATTGTCTGACATATCATCACATTTATTTATGCTGCCATTCATTATATTGGTTTAACAGTGTGAGCCTTTTGTACTGAACACTTTCACCAAGTATTTGTACATTATTGTTCTATTTCTCAGTTTTGTATTTATACCAATTTCTATGTCTTTTTGTGGGCAGTGTTGAGATCATAACTTTTTCTATGCCCATCTTTCATTACTGTAAAGGTTGTCATTAAAGTAGGACACACATGCAAATATTTTACTTTGAATGTTCAAGTTGGTGTTTTTTGCATTTGATCTATCTATATGGTTGCCTATTTGTCGGGGTGAAGCCTCATTGTCAGCTTCTGCCATTTGTGTAAATTTTTTCCTTTTAAGTGTTTTAAATTCTAATTTGCTTGCTGTTTGTTCCAGTTAAAATGTCTAATTATTTTTTAGTCGTAGTGATCCCTGTTTTATAGCATGTGTCCTTCTCTGCTTTTCACACGACTGTTTTTCACATGCTACAGGCTAATCCCTAATGTTGTCTAGTAGTGTCCTCTACATTGTTGTTAGAGCCCAGGATCCACCGCACTCTTCTTCTACATGCTATGTCCTCTTTCCTTTTGATGTGAGTAAAGCGGATGGAGCAGCAATCACAATTGGATTATACATCACTCTTTATGTGGCTTTGCCATGTACAACCTGATCAAGTGAGCAACCAACCCTCTGACCTATCTTTACCTGATACCCATGGTGTCACACAGTGAGTGCCTCTTGATTTTATTTCTCTAACTAATGCTGAATCATATAGCCTTTTCAATAATGTTCCTTCAACATTAAAAAGGTCAAAAGCTCTCAAAGATATAAATAAAAATATGGTGCAACCATAATAATGGTAAAAAGAAAACCAACGTTATGTAGGTCACAAAGCTATGACAATGAGAAACTTTATCAGCAAGAACTGGATCCATCTCTCTTAAGTTAACGATTAATCATATTATTGGGATATCAACATAGGGAGAAGTAAAAAAAAAGATAAGCAAGAATCTACACAACAAATATATATGCACAAGTCACTTTGCTTTGCTGCGCATCAATTTATTGTTAAAACAATGTAACTAAAGTCTGGCAAAATCACAAACAACGCCACCTTACATAGAATAGATTTCAGTGGCACAACATATCTAACTCATAATCCATGTCCCTCCTATATTATATATTTATAGTACAGCGCAAGCTTAAAATTCATAAAAGTGAAGGACCAAATTCACCAAATAGTTTTTGCTAGGATTCTGGTGTAAAGCTTTTTGAAATATAAAATTTTTGCACAACTCATGCTTGTTCAAAAACACTGGGACTTAAGACATTTCTGGTTCAGTTCTTGCCAGTTCTGTCAACTTTTTAAAAAATGGAGTAAATGATGAGAGAAATGTACTCTAGTTCCAAAGCTTAAAATGTTATTCCTCACACATGGGGGTTCTCATGGCTGAATGCGGGAAAAGTAATTTAGATGATGACAAGGACACGACATTGGAACAGATGTTCATTTATAGATGGCCACACCTGTTATTGTAGCCTGGAATTACTGTGTTCTTTATACCTGGAGGCCATTCACACAACATATCTTCACTGAATCTAGCCTTCTCAACTCAATTACATCTATACAATAAGCAGTATCTTAGCACGACTGATAAAGAAAAAGCCAGCTTTCTGTCGTTATACCTGTGTACTCAAGCATACAATATTGTGCCGTTGTGTTATTATCTCTGTGCAGTAACTAGAAGGTCATTTATTGTGTCTCAAACCAATGACTGAGCCATTATCCCTCTTTTTTACAGATTTTATTACTTACTGCAATAGATTTTCATAGTGATGGATACATAAATATATGATATAGATAGATAGACAGATAGATAGATTGATGATAAATAGATAGATAGATAGATGGATGGATAGATAGATAGATGGATAGATAGATATGTAGATAGATAGATGGGCAGATAGATAGCAGGCTGACTGCAGTAAAATAGCATACAATTTATCTAATGTGTTCTTACAATAATTTAATTTTATTGGTATTTTAGGATAATAAAATATTTATTTCAGGGATGTATAAAGGTTTGTTCTACGAGCATTATTATCAACTGATTGTTGGAGGTCTGGCTGTCAGTGACTAGTGATGAGGGGGCATGCTCGCATATTGTGTTGCCAATGCATACTCTGGTGTTATCCGAGTATCTTGGGTGTGCTCGGTTAATATGTTTGAGACCCCGCAGCTGCATGTTTTACTGATATTAGGCTAGTTTCACATTAGCAGTTGAACTGGTAGCGTATCTTACGCAAGCTAAAACGCACTTAAAATCACATGTAAACGCATGCAAACGCAGCATTTTTTTGACGCATTAGTGTATGCGTGCAGTCAAAAAAAACGCAGCATTTGCATGCTTTTTAATGCGTTTTGCATGCGCTTGCGTTTTTTATGCGTGTGGTGGAAAATTTAACAGGAGAAAATTCTAGATAAACAGACACCACCAATGGGACAACAGTGGGTGTGTCTTATGTGATATCTTTATAAAGACCCTTGGACAGCTGAAATCTTCAGATTTTGTTCCTGTATCATGTGTCACGATGGATCTTCACATGGAGAGCTTTTATTTCAACCTGGATTTAAGTATCAAGCTGTTTCTTGCCTATGCATTTGCTTGTGAGCAACAAAGGAATAGAGAAAGAAGGAGAAGACGGTGTCGGCGTTATTGGAGACACCTCATTATTGAAGTCCAGGAGAGCCTTGAAGCCTACCACACCCTATATAGTGAGCTCATTGCCAACCCGGAGAAATTTCCGGAATATACCAGGATGTCTCAAGAGACCTTCCGGGATTTGCTTGGTCGTGTCCAAGGAGCCATCCGGAGACAGGGCACCCAGCTCTGTAGAGCAATTCCTGCAGAGGAACATCACCTGGTCACTTTAAGGTACGTAATAATTCTAAACAAACGCCTTTCATAATTATTATTGTTCTGCCTTGCATAAATTATTTTCAACTTTATCTGTTTAGCTTCTTAATTTTTCCTTTCTCTGTTTGGCAGATTCCTGGCTACCGGAAAGACACATCCATCGCTCCACTCTTAGTACTGGCTAGGAATATCCACCCTCTTTGGAATTGTTGCTGCTGGGCTTTGTGGAATGTTCTCCATGATGAATTTATCCCCCTACCCACCTCGGAAATGTAGATGGAAATTTCCGACAAATTCTGGCGAATGCGTAATTTCCCCAACTGTTTGGGAGCAGTGGATGGAAAGCACATACGGATTACCAAACCCACCAGAACAAAATCAGAGTACTTTAACTACAAAAAATAGCAGATGCAGACTGTTGCTTTATCACCATGGACATTGGAGCTTTTGGCCATGGCAATGACTCCCAGACTTTTAAAAACTCTGATATGGGCAGACGCTTGTATGGGAAAAATTTTAATGTACCCCTGCCACTATCTCTCCCCAGCACTCAAGGTCCACTGATGCCATTTGTTATGGTTGGGGATGAGGCCTTTCAGATGTGTGAAAACCTACTGAAGCCATATTCCAGTCGGGACTTGAACCACAGTAAAAGGATTTCTAACTACAGACTGACTAGGGCCCGAAGAACAGTTGAGTGTTCCTTTGGGATTCTTGTCTCCAAATGGAGTATTCTTGGGACAGCCATTAATCTAAAAATGGACACAGTTGATGAGGTGGTCAAAGCCTGTGTGGTTCTCCACAATTACATAATGGCTAAGGAGCGACCCAACATTGAACTGGATGAACCAGTTGCAAACCAATTGCCAGATTACCAGCATCACCCTCTTTGGTCAACAGTTGAAGTTGCCCACATGAGGGTCCAATTTGCTGACTACACAAATAACCACACAGATTGGGAGCAAAAAAAAATACATTTACTTTAAAAAATGACCAATTAACTGCGGTGGATTAGGGGTAGAGTGACGTAGCCGGGGGGTGTTTAGTTGGGACTCCTGGCTGGGTAAAGACGATGCAGGGGTTGCAGGAGAAGGGGCAATCAAACTTGTGTGGTCAGGGAGGTTGTGTATGGTGCTGGAGGCATGGGACGGGAGAGGCACACTGGAAGAGAGAGACAAACCTGACATCACAGACACATTGGGAGGGGTAGGGGAGGGATTTCAAGAGTCCTTTGTTTTTTGACCTTTTTTTGGGATCTGCCCTGGCTTCTGGGGAGCCTGGGTGTGTCCTGTTCCTGTGGCCTGGTCCTGGTGGATTGCTTGGCAGGGTCCGGCTGCTGCTGCATGATGGTGCTGGTGGAGGATGTCCAAGCAGAGTCCGGGTGCTGCTGCTGAATGCTGGTGGTGGTGGAGGATGTCCTACCAGGGTCCGGGTGCTGCTGCTGCATGCTGGTGGAGGTGGAAGATGCCCTGGCATTATCCGGGTGGTGCTGATGCATGCTGGTGGCGGTGGAGAATGTCCAACCAGGGTCCGAGTGCTGCTGCTGAGGCATGCTGGTGGCGGTGGGGGATGACCAAGCAGGGTCCAAGTGCTGCTGCTGCATGCTGGTGGTGCCTAACAGGCAATCCTCACATGTGTTACTGCTAACAGAAGCAAAACAGGGGACTTAAATATATTAATTGAGCACTCCCAAGAAACTCTGATAACACCCGAGCATGCTCTGATAACACGATATCCAAGCAAATACACTCATCACTATTAGTAACCCAACCGATGCCAAGAACAGGGGTATTGGCCCTTGTATCATGTAGCAATTGTGACAGTGAACATGTGTGGCAACCTTTGTATTCTTCTCTATGGATAAATGGATGTGGTGGTGTTTCATGTAATTTAGTCACATGATGGATCATTCTCCTAATCAGCGGGGGATTCAGTGGTTGAACACTTACTGATCACACTAATATCACTTGTCCCATGGACTCTATAAATTCACCTACTGTTACATTTTCAAACATATATTCTGGAAGTTTATTCCAAGCATCTACTAACGTCGAGAGCACTATCATTGCAGTGATATTTTTGAACCAATGTAAAATATTATGGTCATGTAATCTTAGAGTGATGATTTTAAAAGGTTTGTAAAGTTTGTCCAAGCCTTATTTTCTTTCCTGCTGGTCCTCTGGAACCCTTGGTAGCTTGTTATTGGTGAGCATTCGAAACAGTCAGTTTACTGAAATGAATAGGCCACTAGTGAACTAAAATGGCTATGGCAGCAGTGGGGTAAGCATTATTCCACAAGACAATTGTTCATTTAATCCCAGCTTAACCATCAAATTGGATTCACGCCATGCTCTTGACATCAGGAATGCTAGCCGTCTAAAAATTCCCTAAAAATTGATCCCTTTTTAAGAGCACCAGCAAAAATGGTCATTTTGTATGAAATTTTGTGACAATAATTATCATTATTATACAGTTCATAGTGAATATATGTGTTATATCTTTATTCTGGACTGTAAAATTAGGCAAAATGTTATTGAGTGTAGGAAGCCTTTTAATGTAACAAACATTTCAATGGTTTTGTTTTTCCTTTAAAATGAGACTAGAAGCAAATGTAATAGATCGGAGTTAATGGGCTGGTATGCTTTTCAGTTTCACTTTCTATGCAATTCTAGATTTATGCATTTTCAAAGATATTGATTAATGTTCCCATCTTTATATTTTTTATGAATATTTGATATTTATAAAAAATATTCATGTGTTTTATTGCATTTCCCTGTTTATATAGAAAAATTATTTTACAATGGCGTGCAAGATTCTATAATTTCTGGTGAAGCTGAATGCGGAAAGAGCAAAGAAATGTACCTAATTATGAGGCTGATTAAAAAGCAAAGGAATAATGTCATATTTTACAGAGCTTTAAAGGTAGATTATGGGTAGATGCTGTATAGATTGACAAACATACAGATAGATGCTGTAAAGTATGTAATTTACTTTCTTATTCCTTCCTTTACGTATGCACATTGCAGTTTAACATTTATCAGCATACGGAGGAGTCATGCACACAGCCATGTAAGGCCGGTTTCACATTAGCGCATTTTCAGCGCGCGCACGGCCGGGGGTAGCTCCGCCCCCGAGCCGGCTCTCTGCCCGGCGTGCCCGCCCCTTCCTTGTAGCGCCGCCTCCTAGCGGACAGCGGCGCCTGCGATCGGCGCACCCTATCTTTAGCATAGGGTGCGCCGATCGTGCGCAGGCCGTGCGCTAGTTGCGCTTTGACCTGCGCTGTGCACTTTTGACGGTGCGCCGTGCGCGCCAAAATCAAACTTTTCGGATTTTGGCGCGCACGGCGCACCGTCAAAAGTGCGCAGCGCAGGTCAAAGTGCAACTAGCGCACGGCCTGCGCACGATCGGCGCACCCTATGCTAAAGATAGGGTGCGCCGATCGCAGGCGCCGCTGTCCGCTAGGAGGCGGCGCTACAAGGAAGGGGCGGGCACGCCGGGCAGAGAGCCGGCTCGGGGGCGGAGCTACCCCCGGCCGTGCGCGCGCTGAAAATGCGCTAATGTGAAACCGGCCTTACATCTCCTTTATGAACAAATATGTAAAAGAGCAAAAACAAATAAGTATATAGATAGATAATATGTGATAACTGAGTTTTTAACAATCTGATTCCTGTAACACCAAAATTGAATCTAAATGCGCCTCTGTATTGTATGAATTCAGATACCTAGTAAGGCATGAATTACACCATCATATGGCATCCGATGCAAGAGTATCAGATGTGATATGCTAATGACCTTTGTCTCCTGCTCTGCTGTGAGTGGACGCCGAGTGTCATGCTACTTTGCTTCGATCCTCTCGCATAAGAGGATCAGAGCACAGCTGTGGAGTGAACAGAGAAAGTAATTTCTCAATCTTCTCTCCTGCCTGCATCAGCCTATATCAGACTGCACATGAGACCTGTCATATAGAATATAACTGGGTAGAGTGCTATATGATGTTTTATTGCATAGAACTCACTTCATGACCGGGCCCATTTTTACAATTCTGACCACTGTCCCTTTATGAGGTAATAACTCTGAAACGCTTCCATGGATCCCGGTGATTCTGACATTGTTTTCTTGCGACATATTGTGCTTCATGTTAGTGATCATTGATATAACTTGCATTTATTTGTGAAAAAAATGGAAATTTGGCGAAAATTTAGAAAATTTTCAGAATTTTCCAACTTTGAATTTTCATGCCCTTAAATCACAGAGATATGGCACACAAAAAACTTAATAAATAACATTTAAAATTTGACCAGCGATTTCTCATTTTTGAAACACCATTTTATTTTTAGGGACCACATCACATTTGAAGTCAGTTTGAGGGGTCTATATGATAGAAAATACCAAAAAGTGACACCATTCTAAAAACTGCACCCCTCAAGGTGCTCAAAACCACATTCAAGAAGCTTATTAACCCTTCAGGTGCTTCACAGGAATTTTTTGAATGTTTAAAAAAAATGAACATTTAACTTTTTTTCACAAAAAAATTAATTCAGGTCCAATTTTTTTTATTTTACCAAGGGTAACAGGAGAAATTGGACTGCAAAAGTTATTGTGCAATTTGTCCTGAGTACGCTGATACCTGATATGTGGGGGGAGCCACTGTTTTGGCGCATGGCAGAGCTCAGAAGGGAAGGAGCGCTGTTTGACTTTTTCAATACAAAATTGGCTGGAATTCAGATCGGACGTCATGTCACGTTTGGAAAGCCCCTGATGTGCCTAAACAGTGGAAATCCCCCACAAGTGACCCCATTTTGGAAACTAGACCCCCCCAAGGAACTTATCTAGATATGTGGTGAGAACTTTGAACCCCCAAGGGCTTCACAGAAGTTTATAACGTACAGCGGTACAAATAAAAAATCATATTTTTTCCACAAAAATGATCTTCTTACCCCCAATTTTTAATTTCTCAAGGGTAACAGGACCCTAAAAGTTATTGTGCAATTTGTCCTGAGTATGCTGATACCCCATATGTGGGTGTAAATGACTATTTGGGTGCATGGCAGAGCTCAGAAGGGAAGTAGCGCCATCTGACTTTTTTTGGCTGGAATTGAGATCGGATGCCATGTTGCGTTTGGAGAGCACCTGATGTGCCCAAACAGTGGAAACCCCCCAATTCTAACTCCAACCTTAACCCCAACACATCCCTAAATCTAATCTCAGCCCTAACCCTAGCCCTTGCCCTAACCCTAACCCTAGCCCTAACTGTAATGGGAAAATGGAAATAAATTCAGTTTTTCTTTTTTATTATTTTTCCCTAACTAAGGGGGGTGATAAAGGGGGGTTTGATTTACGATTTATGGTGGCTTTTTATGTTTGGCAGCTGTCATACGCTAAAAGACGCTTTTTATTGTAAAAATAGTTTTTGCATCAACACATTTTGAGAGCTATAATTTTTCCATATTTTGACCCATCGAGTCATGTGAGGTCTTCTTTTTTGTGGAACGAGTTGACATTTTTATTTGTACCATTTTCGGGCATGTGACATCTTTTGATCCCTTTTTAATCCGATTCTTGGGACGCAGAATGAGCAAAAAACAGCATTTCAAAAATTTATTTTGGGGGGTGCATTTACACTGTTCCATGTGTGGTAAAATTGATAAAGTAGTTTTATTCTTTGGGTCAGTATGATTACAGGGGTACCTCATTTATGTCATTTTTCTATGTTTTGGCGCTTTTATGCAATAAAAACAATTTTATATAAAAAATAATTATTTTTGCATCACTTTATTTTGCGAGCTATGACTTTTATATTTTGTTGCTGATGATGCTGTATGGTGGCTTGTTTTTTGCGGGACAAGATGACATTTTTAGCGGTACCATGGTTATTTATATGCGTCTTTTTGATCGCGCATTATTGCACTTTTTGCTCGGCAGTATGATAATAAAGCATTATTTTTTACTTTGTTTTTTATTTTTATTTTTTAAGTGGTTCGCTAAAGGGGTTAACTAATGGGACAGTTTTACAGAGTGGGTCGTTACGGACGCGGTGATACTAAATATGTTTACTTTTATTGTTTTTTTTATTTCCAAAAAATGAATTTAATAGGGAATTTTTTATTTTAATTTATTTAGCGATTTTTTTATAAATTATTTTTACACTTTTTTTTAATTTATTACACTGTCCCAGGGGGGACATCACTCTCATGTGTGAGATCGCTGATCAGACACCTCACAGATCTCTGTGACAGATCAGCGATCTGACACAGGCGCTGCACAGGCTTCCTCATGCCTGCGCTCTGCAGGCAGTGAGGAAGCCGGCTCCATGCAGGCCCCCGAAGGTCCCTGCCGCCATATTGGATCCGGGGACCGGCAGGGAAGGAGGCCCCCACAGCAGCGCTGCACATCGCGCTGCTGCGGGGGTCTCAGGGAAGCACAGAGGGATGCTTCCCTAAACCCCCGGTACACTGTGATCGTGTTTGATCACAGTGTGCCAGGGGTTAACGTGCCGGGGGTGGTCTGTGACCGCCCCTGACACATAGTGCTGGGTGTCAGCTGACACCCGGCCGAGATCAGTGGCGCTCCCCCCGTGAGCGCCGCTGATTGCTATGACGTACTATCCCGTCCTTGGGAATTAAGTCCCAGGGCACATGGACGGGATAATAGTACATCATATGTCAGAAAGGGGTTAAATACAAAATACAGTGTTATTACTTGGTGACTTACATTACAACACAAAGTAGTAACTTATGTTACAAAGCTGATGGTAACTTACGTTACAATAACATTACTTCATATGAGAAGTAAACTTATTGTAATGTAAGTTACTAACTGTGTTGTAACATAAGTTACCACGGAGTGACTCTAATCTGGAATATGCTCTCAATAGGAAACAGCAAATGATGAAAGGGTCTTTCACCACTCTTTCAAAAACACTCCAAAACCTTATCGCTTCAGCACAGTCGATCTGGTGGATCTGGAAGTGATTGAATCCTGTTCTGTCACCTTATCACTGAGGTTACTGATTGGTTATAGTGTTAAGTGACTGATAGTGATGAGTGACTAATCTGAGCAAGTTCAGGTGTTATTTGAGCATCTTGAGAGTGCTTGTATATTATGTTCGCATCTCAGTGGCAGCATGACTTGAGGCTGTTAGACAACCTGAACACATGGAATCCTCACATGTGTTCAGGCTGTCTAACAACCACAAATCAAGCAGCCACAGGGCCAAGAACATAAAATATGAGCACGCCCAAGGCACTCGGATAACACCTGAGCATGCTCGGAGAAGACGTTATAAGAATACGTTCGCCAATCACTGATCAAATGATCGTCATCACTTTCGGTACCAATGGATACCATAAACGCAGAGGATCTAGAACCATGAGGGATTTGACTGATATATAATACTTTTTTATTTTATAATTACTAACTCCTTCATGGACAGTCGAATAGTACATGAGAGCATCAGTGCCATCAGCAGGTTTATGACAAGGTGGGTGTGATCCCACTGCTCCATGGGCTGTTACTACTCTGAGAGACGTAACTAAGCAACTACCTGGTTTTTGCTAGAGCCTCTGGTGGTTAGAATAGGCTTGGCCACAGGTAGTTGTAGGAGGAGAGGCCTCCACCGAGTACCCGGGCCGGAACCGAGGGGACCGTCTTCTAGGTTCCTGGGGTATCTGTTTCCAGGGAGCAGAGCTAGGGGATGGACCGCTGAGATTGACAGGGCAGTTGGGGGAGGAGTTCAGATAAAAGGGGTGGAGAGGGACAGACTGAGTGAGTCAGCAGAATGGGAGAGAAGGAGGAGGAGACTTGGTGAGGGCCAGAGAGCGAGAGCCACGAGCAGCGATGAGAGAGGAGGAAAGCGACAGGAGGGAGACTCTTAGTGGACGGCAGGGAGACGGCGCCGAGCTTACTGACAAAGAAGACTGCTGCCTCACTCCAGCTCTCGGCTGCGGCCTACTCGCAGCCATCCGCAGCTGATGCTGACGCACTCCAGCTCGCGGCTGCAGGCCGCATCCGAGGCTCCGTCAGTGCTTGACGGCACATCGCGAACGCGTGTCGCTTTATGGCATACGTCGAGATGCCCCACATAATGGGGCTGAATTGCAGTGTTAACGGACTACGTTACATCGCGTTATACCACAGTGTAACGCAGTCCGTCAACACTATGCCAAAAACGCAGTGTGACCCCAGCCTTAAACATTTTCCTTTAGCTCACAGAACAGAGCATATTCCTTTACCTGAGACTCCATGCAAGCTCCCCTTTAGTTATGGCTCCCCTGGGTCTACTATCTCCAACCACATAATGGACATCGGCTGGTAGAACAATGGATTAATAGGATGATTGCTTTACCTTTAGAAATCTACTGTCTGGCCTTAGGTTTACATAAGATCTAGCCTGTTCGTCTTCCTCTGCTTACTGTCACTGAATAGAACACTTATTCCTGAGGATAAACTGATGAGCAAGCAAATCACTAATAGAACATTGCACGAAAATATCTAATAATACACAATGATATCAACGCAACCAGTGCTCCGTGCTGGAAAAAGTCTCTATCTCTTTGAGCAGCTGCCACACTACTACATCTTCCATTCCATGACTGTGACTCTAGTCTAAATGTAGTCGGGCCCTCCGAATGATCAGAGATTCTCATATAGCTATGCTGACAAACATCTGGCTGCATGAAACAATACACTAGTCCAGTACTAGATGTAGCAGAGGTTCCTGAGGGACAGAGCACCATAGCCTCCGCGCCCCCTACCCAAACCGGCTGCAGATGCTGGTTCATGGTCACTGAGGTGTCCCATCTAGCCCTGGACACTTGTTCTTGTACTACATATGCCTCTTCCTCTTCCAGTCAGGGTAGTGGGATCCTCTCTCCTTCAGCGTTCCAGCCCTATTGTAGCACAGTGTTCACTGGTTGGGGACGTGGATGATGTGGGTTAGAACACTCCTGGCATTCCCTGGCAAAGTGTCCCATGCATCCACAGTTATTGCAGCTCAGCTCTCCTAGCTCTAACGTGGGCTGCACTGGGGGGCTTGGGAAACCTCCCTCTATTTGTGGAGACCGAAATCCCCGCTGTTCCTCCTGTCGCTGATCCATGGGTTTCACTGGCCTTGCTGAAAGCTGCTGGTCCTGACTCACCTGGACTGTACTTCCACATAGCCCTAGTCGGTTAGCAGACCAATCATAAGGCAATCTTGCAGCCTCATCCAGGCTAAGTGGTTTTCTATCCACCACCCATTCTTTTATGTCACCAGGGAGCTTGGACATAAATTGTTACAGCATGAATATATACAAGATATGTTCTACTTCCTGAGCCCCTAGTCCTTCTATCCACCGAGTACATGCCATATGTAGTGTGTTAGCAAACTCCAGGGCTTGTCAGGCTCCCAAAACTTCCTTCGATAGGTATCAGGCATGAAGTCATACCTCTCTAGTAATGCGCTGTGAACAGTAGAATAACATCTCTGATCCCCAGAAGACAAGTTATTAATAGCTTCTCTTGCTTTACTGGTCAGGACAACGCTCAAAAATCTGGACCATTCACTGACTGACACCTCATGTAGCAGGCAGAGGTTCTCAATTAACCTGAGATGTTCATCAATGTCAAAGGTGTCCTCATTGAAGTGTGGTATATCCCAGTACTTTTAAGATGGAGGCCCATCTCTCCTGTAATCCACTGTCCTCTGCGCTGGGGCTGGTGGGGGTACTGTTACATGCACACCCAGATATTTGCTTAACACTGCCGCCTGCTTTATCTCTATGACCCACTCTTCTAGCGCGTCCAGCATCCACCTCGGCTCAGTTGGTCGATCCTCCGCCATCTGGATGTCAGCCCTAAGCTGTGGTTCCTCCTCATGTGGTTGTTCACGGTTCCAGTCGTCCAAGCGTTGTGTTAGAGTTGCCCAGTTGTCCTCTGGCAACCACTCTAGCTGTCTTTCAGATAAAAGTGCTCTTAGCTCCTCTGTCTTGAGCCTCTTGGAGATGGAATGTGCCATCTCTCCTGCCAAATTACCGCTCAGTAACTTTCCCTGCTATGCTGTTTAGAGATAGGTGATACCACCAGCTGCCACAACTTGTGAAGATCTGAGGTTGTGAGTTATAAAAATAACCTAGGCAGGTTAACGATGCAACTATTTTTATTCCATACATCCATGGTTGTACAACTAATCCATGTAGATGGCCAACATACAATGTCCTCAGTAAATAAGTTCCCAATCTGAGATCGGTAGTTCCACTGGCCCCGTACCAGGCGATACCCACTGTCTCCCAACTTTTGCTTGGCCCACAGCTTTTAGTATCTCCAGTCGGTATAGTGTGCAGTCACAGCCTATGTTCCTCTGAACGATGCATAGCAAGACCGTAGCTCATGTATACCCCTCCAGCTAACAATCAATCCCCAAATCTCTATAGTCCATACATCCATCCCAGCTCAGATCCTCTCACATCGAAATCACTCCAACAACTGTCTCCTTCAACCCTTTTATTTCCTCCCCCTTAAACATTTTCCTTTAGCTCACAGAACAGAGCATATTCCATAATCTGAGACTACATGCCAGACCCCCTGTTGTGACGGCTTCCCAGGGTCTTCTATCTCCATCCACACAATGGGCATCGCCTGCTTGAACAATGGATTGATAGGATGATTGCTTTACATTTACCTTTAGCAATCTACTGTCTGGCTTTAGGTATACATAAGATTTAGCCTGCTCATCTTCCTTTGCTAAAGCCCCCATCACACACAGCGAGATCGCTAGCGAGATCGCTGCTGAGTCACAAGTTTTGTGACGCAATAGCGATCTCACCAGCGATATCGCTGTGTGTGACAGGTATCAGCGACCGGCCCCCCTGCTGATCGTGCTCGAATGCCCTGGACATTTTTTTAATCGTTGGTCTCCCATTGGCCAGCAGGCATTGCTGCGTGTGGCAGGCAGGAGAGCAATGATCAGTGAGCTCCCAGCTCGTATCCAAGGTAAACAGTGTACCTTAGATACCAGCGCGCTGGTGCAGGGAGCTGGTAACCAAGGTAAACAGCGGGTTTCTAAGCGTGGCACTTAGAAACCCACTGTTTACCTTGGATTCGAGCTCCCTGCACCAGCGCCCTGTTATCTAAGGTACACAGCTATGCGCACGCTTGTCGTCGCTGGTGCTGATCGCTGGTAAAGCTGCCTGTTTGGCAGCTCACCAGCGATCATGTAGCGACACACCTGCAATCCTGACAAGTTTATATCATTGTCGGGATCGCTGATGAGTCGCTATGTGTGACGGGGCTCTTACTGTCACTAAGTGGAAACATTGATTCCTGAGGATGAACTGGCGAGCAAGCAAATCACTAATAAAACACAGCAAGAAAATATCAAATAATACACAACAATATCAACGCAATCGGTGCTCAGTGCTGGAAAAAGTCTCTACCTCTTAGATCAGTGGACTCTGCTCTGCTTCCACTCATCCTATAGTCTTTAGTAAGTGCCCATATCCTCGCAGTAACCATAATGTAAATGAGCTACATATATAGTAGGAGGAATGGCAATAGAGGAAACCAAAGACAAAGGCTTTCATAGAGTTAATATGTCACATCTCCATCAGGACCTGTTCATGCGACATCTGTTTCTGTCACCAGGCATCACCTTATTCATTCTGCAAGTGGTACTGGTGGTAGAAAAGATATTGGAATCAGAAGCTCTGGATGACACAGACTTTAGCCACCTAATAAGGCTAGGGAGGCTAGAATCTACAGTTTTATCCAGTCTGGCAGTATGGGTGTGTTCTGTCTAGCTGCAATTATCGGATCCTGTTTTCAGTCAATTTGAAAGCACCATATCCTATATAAGCTTCAACATTACTGCTGGAAACTACAAGATATTGCTTTCTTCTCTTCTAGTTTAGGTCTGTGTTATCTGCTCCTGTATGTTTTCCCAGTTTTGACGTTGGCTGGTTACTGACATTTCTCCAGTCTGCCAAATTTGTACCTTTGCTGCCCTACTGGTATTGTCTCAGCTACCAGACCTGCCCTAATTTGCTCCTCTGGAAAGCAGCCCTTCTATGGATGCATTCCAGTGTACTCCTATTATAAGAACAGATCCCTGTACAGGGTTTAAAAGATGAAGACAAGGGTTACTCTAGTATCTGCCAGAGGGAGTGATGGGTGTCAAGCCTTTTTGGGCATAACAAGTTTCCAATTATAGAACTTTTAAATGCTCGTTTGGGATTTGAAATTGTGATCACTAGAGTTGAGTGAAACAGGTCTGTCAGATTCAAAAGTCGCCGACTTTCGCCAAAGTCGGGTTTCATGAAGCGAAACCCGACCACAGTGTGAAGTCGGCAATGCAGTCGGCGACCCAATCGACAAAGTCAGGTTTCGCCGAATGCTTGCACGTGACTTTTTTCAGCCAATGAGAGAAGCGGAGTGTAGTGTAGCGGGAGCGTAGCTGGAGTGGGAGTGGTAGTGGGAGTGAGAGAGAGAGAGGGAGAGGGAGAGGGAAAGAGAGAAGAGAGAGAGATTTTGCCACCTCTAGGGTTAAAATTCATGCCAGGTGTGTTTACAGTCTGCCACTCACTGCCGACTTTTCTCCCCATTGACTTGCATTGGGTTTCGTGTTTCACGACTTTTCACGACTTTTCCCTATAGTCAGCCGATTTCGTTCGACTCGACTTTAGAGAAAGTCGGGTTTCATGAAACCCGACTCGACCCTAAAAAGGCAAAGTCGCTCATCTCTAGT
Source organism: Dendrobates tinctorius (assembly GCF_039654945.1). Taxonomy (NCBI): domain Eukaryota; kingdom Metazoa; phylum Chordata; class Amphibia; order Anura; family Dendrobatidae; genus Dendrobates; species Dendrobates tinctorius. The sequence continues at coordinate 37,658,296 of NW_027361732.1, read as the reverse complement.
GATCACTATTTTATGGATATCAACAGGTGCGCATGTTGAATAGCAGGAACGTGGGATGCAGTGACAAGCAGGAGGCAGAGAAAGAGTTTAAGTGTTTATTACAGGGGATACTCCACACGGAAAGAGAAAGAATTAAGAGGGGAGTACAAACTGAGTATTGTAACAGGGTAAGAACGAATGGTTATGAAACAAGTAAATTTATCAGTCTGATGGTTTCCGGACAGTGGAAACTGGTAATCCCACGATGGTGCCGCAAGTGACGCTTGAATTCTCTGGCCTGATCGTGAAGAAAGTTGAGGCACTGTCTTCTGAAGGAAGTGGCGTATCCTGGTTCTCTTAGGCGAGTTCCTGTGCTCCCAGGGCAACATATGAGGTGGGCAGTAGTCTGTGGCACAGCAGGATTGTGACTCAGTTCAGTGGTGGAAGCTGCGGTGAAGCAACCGGCACTATTTGATTCACCTGGTAAGACTTAGACTGCGCGCCCACGGCAGTCAGCGGGATGTTGCAGGACAAATTCTCAGTGACAAGGGTGAGCAGTTGGAGCGCCTGGGAGTGCGTGCGCGGCGGCGTGAGGGAGCGCGCACGTAGTGCAGGGCCTTGGGGTACTCGGTACCTGGCCCATCGACTTCAACGGGGGAAGGTGTCATGGCGGCGGAGACCTGGTCCGTGGCCCTGGGGCGTCCATTAAATAAAATAAATAAAGTAGGAAGGGAAGTGGATGGGGAAAAGTTGTTTGTGATGTTGTTAGTTGTGGTAAAAATGAAGATAAAGTTTATAGATGATTAAATATGTGACGCCACCTGTGGTATTCTGGTCAGAGTTAACCAGCGCTGCGGTGTTGTTCCCTTGAGACTGTTGATGTGGCGCAGTTGAGGTGAAAACAGCTCTCCACAGGTAGAGCAATGGTCCCAGGGCAAAGATGTTAGATTGATAGTTAGGATGGCTGTGAACGTTGGGGTGCAGAGAAATGAGAGAAGGACACAGAGAGGTGCAGTTTCTTCACCTTTTACTGGTAATTGGTTGCAATCCGGAGTACCACATACAGGTGATGGAATGAGTCCGACTCACCTGGAGGCATTCAGGGGATCCACCTTGCCAGATGGGGGTTTAGGACCTTCCTTCTGTGCTTTGTGTGTGGGTTTCCGCTGTTTATAACTAAGCTGCGACCCTTAGATTGCGTGATGATTTCACTAACTTGTACGGCTGTCAGCATGAGCCTATTCCACGAGTACCATCCTTTTCACCGTCAGCCCTGGGCTCCTTATCTCCTGCCATGCCCTCAAGTGCTCAATGTCGCACAGGAATTTACAATCCCCTGTACTTTCAGATTTGGCGATCAGGACATACAGCTCTTGACCACCAAGGACTCTGACGTCCCTTTTCTCTCTATTAGCGCTTCGCTCTGGGGTCTGCTATATGCAGTTTTTTAGCTTCCCCAGAGCCTCTCTGTCTGCTCGTGTCCTTTCCCTCTTCGCAGATCAGCTCCCTGTCTTGAACTGACAGGATCTTCCAGAAAGATCTTTTTACCTAACGTTTAACTGTCTTGTCATTTTCCTCACAGCTCACAGCTGCTCTCGTTTCTATGACAATCCCTCAGCTCACTTCTAGCTGACTCACCAACCCCCTCTGTTGGCCAGAATTTATACGGCAACTCCCTTTTCTGACCTGCAGCAGGAATTGTGATTTAATCTGTTACCTGGCATGGGGGTCCCCTTCTGCCTCCAAGCATGACTTCACATCTTAGAGGGAGGCAATGTCACTGTGACAACCAGACTCTGGGGTGTCACACAGGCACATGGGTATGAGTTGCTCACAATCAGTGTGCGCATGGGCTGGAGAGCTGCAGTGTGGGACTGGGTTATCACATAACTCCATGGAGAGTGAATCTACCTTCTCCTGCTGTGTTCTCTTTCTTCCCGCCAAGTGTCCCTCTTTCCAGTACACAGACTTTTTTATCTCTCTCACTCCCTCTGCAGTCGAGTGCAAAGGTCTGTCCAGGTCAGAAAGCTTTCCCCCGGCAACAATGGTGACAGCCCCAATAGTTCCGGAACTAACGCGAGAGAGGTACCACCGGCCCGGTCCATCTTCCTACACACACATTCCAAGATGATAGACTCCAGAATGTGTCGCCACTGGAGACCTATCTTCTGACAATAACTATGATTAAAGTGTCTACAAAATTGTGGCTTGAATATTCTGGTTTCATCCATGAATGCGTACTCCATTTCAATTTCATGAGCCTGGTATGATAGGTGACATAATAATTTGCAGGGTGGCTGTGTGTTTTGCATATGCACAGCCTGGCATCCCTGCTGATTTTGTTGTTGTGCTCATTGTAGCATCTGTAGTCTTTAACAGAAAGCACTAGACTTCAAGATGGTGAAAAAATTATAGAAGTTATGACACTGCTCAGATTTACAGTTAATAGTGTTGTACCCTTTCAGACAATGTTCTGTTAAAAAATACTAACTGTACTCTCCTTCTCAGGGTCCACCAGCAATTCCTCACCAATGCTCTAGGTCTGTGGCATGGACTGTCGAGCTAATGTCAAATCAACAGCATGACAGCCAGTGAGATCAGCAGCTGTGCTTCTGTCCACAATATCCCACCCATCTGCGTGTAGACTTCATGCCCTTGATATCACTCATTGGCTGTCAAGGTGTCTAGGTGTCATTAGCTCCACAGCCAATGCCAGACACTTTTAGCAGTGGCAGAGACTCATTTTTGGACCCAAAGAAAATAAATACAGCACGGTTTGTAAGGTTTGAAAACCTGTCAGCAGGATTGTCATGTTGGTGCTTTATACTGATTAAAATGATACCTTGTTTGATGAAAACTGTTTTGTGGCTGTTGTTTAATCTCTATTATCAGTTTTAAGTTAATGATATGCTTGTGCTCCGCCAATGGGGGTCTTCATGTGGGGCTCTGCTTGGGTATTCATACTGATGGCTTCTGACAGGTGACTGATCCCTCAGTGACCTGCCCCTTCTTTTACATAATGAATATTCTATATATTGAAGAAAAAAAAAACACCTTCAGCAGGCAGGCTCCAGCAGCGGCATCTGCGCTTCAGCATGATCCGCATGTAAAATGTGCAAATAATTCCATTAATTGGTGCTATAAATAAATTAATTAAAAAAAGGCCTTCTCCAAGATGGCACCGCCGGTGCCTGCATAGGAACAACCCTTGGTGATCCAAAAGATGCTACTGCGCGGGCGCCGGCAGCATCATCTTTAGAAGGCAATTTTTTTTCCTCTAGCAAGATGGTGTTACTGGCGCCTGCTCAGTAGCAGCTATCCGGTTGCCAAAAATAGGTAGCCGGCCAGTGAGGGAACAGTGACCTTTCAGAAGCCATACAGATGAATTCCTAATCCAATCACCACATGAAGACTCCCCTACACGCCTCCCCAGAGAACGAGCATATCATTAACTCAAAACTGAAAATAAAGCTTAAATCACAACCACAAGACAGATTTCATCAACCAAGGTATTACTTTAATCAGTATAACGAAGCCAACCTGATACTGTCTGTAGGCTACTCAGCCCAATGCTGCTGACAGGTTCACTTTAAGAAACTGCAGCTGGTATACAGGACATTGACAGGAAATGAACAACTGAATACATGTATAAAGGGACTGACATATAGATGTGTTCCATATTCGCAACAGAAGAGCAATTAATATTTTCAATTACAGCTTTCCGAGACTACAAACCAGATTACCGTCTTAGCTGATGAAGGAAAACTTCCAAGAATAGGTCAGTGTAAAAACATTTTTCACAGAATAAGAAGTGTTGTGTGTCTAATTGTTATTGCAGATCAGGAGAACCTCGTCTGTACTGTAATATGGATTATAGCAGTAAACGTAAGTAGGCAGAAAAGTGTGATGGATGAACAGAGAGAATAGATATAAGAATGGACTCGGTGAGGACATTGACCTTGAATTGGATATGGTGAGCTAGTCAAAGGGATTTACGTAAAACGCTGGCAGCAGGAATGAATTAGATGATGGAAGTGAATCTGGCAGCAGCATTCTGAATTAATTAAGGTGCAGATAGATCAGATAACAGGAGGTCAGAAAGGAGGAAGTTGTTCCAATGTAACATAATAAGGAAATAAATTAGAATTGATGATGAATGAAAAGTGGATCAATTCTTGCAATATGTTTCATGTAAGAATTGTCAGGAATATTTGTTTGGGGGTCCTCTCGGCTTTTATTTGTCTCAGAGGGACACAGGTTCTTAGGCAACAAAAGTTGAAAGATTAGCTCATGTGGAAAAGCTGTAAAAATAAAATATAAGATCACTGCAGAACAGTTTTATAGAGGCAGAAGGAGAGGGATGCAGATAGATGTATTTGTGTATTGAATTAGGGAAGTATAAATTAAGACTTTGCCGAATAAATGTCTTTACAGAAAAATCCTTTAACATCCCTCTCTTTTCCAATGCACTATAAGAGAGACAGTGCATTAGCAGCTACACCAATAATCCTTTATATATTCTGCATTGTTCTATTTTACAACACAGAGGAAATAAGAAATGTAATTCTTGCTATGTGAAGTACAATGGTAACTGCAGCGACCACGCGCATTATACCTGTCACACAGATATTTCACTTGCTAATAAAGAGGAAGAGGACAGAAATGTAGGATTAACTGTACAATAAAACAGCCATCCCGTCACTAGCAAACAATTGAAATGGTAAAATGAATAGAAGACAAAAGTTTTCTTCCATAGTTTTAACTTTATTTTGTTCATTGATCTAGAACAGCTATTACTATTTTTATTATTATTTGTAGCATTGCTGCTCTTGTAATTATTATAATTATTATGATTTGGGACACCTACTCTAAGCCACAACCCTTCTCTTCTCCAGAACAAATTTACATCATTAGCTATAATAATTTATATTATGCACTATGCTTTAGTATCTTCTCCAGTCAGATTTAACCCCTTCCTGACATGCACCGTACATATTCTGCTCTGCGTTCCCGCAAATAGCAGTATATGTACAGTGGCACGATCGCACAGCCTCACGCTGAGCTCCGATGCGATCAGATGCAGGTGTCAGCTCTGTGTGAGAGCTGACACCCTGCAGCAACGCCCATGACCGGTGCTAACACCAATCGTGGGCATATAAGCTCTCTAATGTGACAGCGATATAGAGGAGCATCACACAGGGAATGGGTTCCCTGTGCGCATCCATCATGACTGCATGAGACGATCACGTTGCCCTGATGGTCTCTATGGAGAACTCGGGTTGCAAGATGGCCGCGGGGTCCTCCAGGATCCTACAGGGAAAGTGGCTTGTGAGCACCTGCTGAGAGTAGTCAGACCCTTTGCTCAGTATTGAGTAGAAGCACCCTTTTGAGTTAGTACAGCCATGAGTCTTCTTGGGAATGATGCAACAAGTTTTTCACACCTAGACTTGGGGATCCACTGCCATTCTTCCTTGCAGATCCTCTCCAGCTCTGTCAGGTTGGATGGTGAACGTTGGTTGTCAGCCATTTTCAGGTCTCTCCATACACACTGTAAATGCTTAGCATAGAGCGCCAGATAAATGTGATAGTGAATGTTATGTAAAATGTTCCCAATAAAAGCTTCAGCTCAATCTATAAAAAAAAGCAAGTCCTCCCTCAGGTCCATCATCACTTAACGGAAATATAGAGGGCTTCCACGTTACTGGTAGGGTAAAAGCTCTGGAAAAGCTAAATGGCTCCTCACCCATCTAAAGATATTCAGCAAATTCTCTGCTCCCAAATCCAAATGTCCCTCCCTTCTGAGCCCCAGTGCTCCTAAACCACATTTAACTCCACATTTTTTGGCATTTCTGTAGTGATGAGAGCCCACCTAATTTACAGGTGCGTATCTACAGAAGCATGAGCTGGACATAATGAACTGGTCACTACAACGGCAGCATGCAATTTTCCCTCAGCAATGTCCACTGCTGCTTGTTTCTGAAAAAACACCCATGGAGTCAAAATGGTCACTACATCTGTAGATAAATTCCAAAAGGGTTATAATCTCCAAAATGGGGTCACTTGAGGGATGATTCTGCTTTTCTAGCGCTTAGGGGCTCTTTATATGGAATCCACAAACTATTCTGGGAAAATCTGCCTTCCCGAAGGCAAATAGCATTCCGTCCCTCCCTAGTCTTTGCTTGTGGCTAAGTAATACTGTACAGCCACATATGGGGTATTGCCACATTCAGTAGAAACTGTGGGACAAATTTTGGTGCCCTTTATAGTCATTTTACAGTATGAAAATGTAAAACTTGGGCTAACACACAATCTTGGTGGAAAAATGTAAATTATTTTATCTTCACTGCCCAATGGTATAAAAGTCTGTGACACACCTGTGATGTAAATATAATCACTGCAAGCCTAGATGAATTTATTGAGAGGTTTAGTTTGTGAAATGGGATCAACTTACGGGGGTTCTGCTGAGTTGGCACCTCAGTGGCTCTGCTAATGTATAATCGCACCCTCAAACACGTGCAGCAAGATCTGCACTGTAATATGGTGTTTCTTCACTTCTGAGCTTCGCACTGTGCCTCAGAAGTAGTTTACGATGACATATGGGGAAACGGTGCACTCAAGAGAAGTTGCACAACAAATTTTGGAGTCAATTTTCTCCTGTACCTCTTGTGAAAATACAAAATTTGGAGCTAAAAAGGATTTTTGTGGGAAAAGAAAAATGTGTTTTTCTTATGTTCACGGCTTAACATTATAAACTTCTGGGAAGAACCTGGGGGTTCAATGTGTTCAGTACACATCTAGATAAGTTCCCAAAGGGGTCAAGTTTCCCAAATGGTGTCACTTGTTGGTGGGTTCCCCTGTTTAGGCACATCACGGGCTCTCGAAACATGACATGGCATTGGCTAATTCTGCCATCAAATTTTACCTCCAAAAATGAAATGGCGCTCCTTCCCTTTCCAAGCCCTGCTGTGTGCCCATACAGTAGATTTTCCCCACACATCAGGTATCAACATACTGAGGAGAAATTGCACAACAAATTTCATGGTCCTTTTTTCTCCTGTTACCCTTGCCAAAGTCCAAAAAATTAGGTCTAAAGGAAAAATGTTGTGAAATTAAAGTAAATGTTTATTCTTCCACATTCCAAAAATTCCTGCGAAGCACCTGAAAGGTTAATAATCTTTTTGAATGAGGTTTTGAGTACCCTGAGGGGTGCAGGTTTTAGAATGGTGTCACTTTTGGGTATTTTGTGTCATATAAGTCACAAAGTCACTTCAAATGTAATATGGTCCCTAAAAAATAGTTTTGCAAATTGTTTTGTAAAAATGAGAAATTGCTGGTCAACTTTTAACTCTTATAACTTCCTAGCAATGAAAAATAGTTTAAAAAATTGTGCTGATGTAAAGTACACATGTGGGAACTGGGAAGTGTTATTTATGAAATATTTTGTGCAATATGACTCTCTGATTTAATGACATAGCAATTAAAAGTTTGTGAAAAATGTCCTTTTCTTTCACAAAGAAATGCAAGTTATATATCAAATAAATTTTACCACTTTCATGAAGTACAATATGGCACGTGAAAGCAATCTCAGAATCAGTGGGATCCATTGAAGTGTTCCAGAGTTATGACCTCATAAATTGACATTGGTCAGAATTGTAAAAATTGGCCTGGTTTGGAAGGTGAAAACAGGCTTCAGGGTGAAGGGGTTAAAGTGGTTGTTTCATATAGAAGATCTCCCTCCCTGCCCAAGATTAGTACATAGATATACCATAGAATAGGGTCCTCCATTTAAAGTTTTTAACTGTGAGGCAATACTGTAAAACTGGACACAACAGCTGATTGATAGGGATTAGAGGAGCCATAATTGTAGCAATCTGATGATCCAATAAATAGTGGTTGTGTTTATGAACAGTAGGTGTGGGGGTGAAGAAGCACTTACCAGTTGGCACACCACCCGAGGGATATTTAAGGATGCAGATTAAGAAATGCAGGGAGGTCTGGGTGCCTTTCTTAATAGATATAATATTACAGGTTATGTGTACTTGATTCTGTGATGGGACTTGATCCAGAGAACTAGTCCAGAGTCAGGAACAAGTTTGACCCTAATATAGGGATATTAGCATCTGTTTCTTGGGGGCTTGCCTTCCTCTTGATCAACATGTTAGGCTGTAGGATGTACTCTGTGATCTCGTGTTTTCTTTTAATTTTACAATGATAAAACAATAAAACTCTTAGGAATAGTTTAAAGTCCTGAGGAATCTGTTTCTCCTGTTCTGGGGTGAGAGGGAGGGGGAAAATGAGAGTGATAGATGACAAAGGAGTCTACAGAGGAAAGCACTGTGAGTTATGCCTCCGGGAGAATGAGGTGTCGTTTAAGGATGTTGCCATAAGTCTAATGCCAGCAGTGAAGGGTACCACCTGCAAGGAGACAGGAAGTGTCCACCTATGAGAGTGGATGAAGTGGTACAATACCAGAAGCATTCAGTGTGAAGGACAGGGAGTGGAGGACAGTGCCACTAGAGCCCTTCTTGAAGAATTGCCTGTATGCTTGTACAGTGGAGTTACCATTGTCCAGACCAGGAAGTCTGCTGGAAGTTAGGCCTAGCAAACAATAGCATCTTGTCATAGTGAAATCTGCTGCGATTAGTGACAGCATCTTACCGGCAGTGGAGAGTGTGCATTTTCTTGTGTTATGAGCATTCAAAAGAAGTGTGAGATGCTGAAGAAGACTGAGTGTCACTCAGGATTACAGACTCAGCTTGGAGGTCACTAAACAGAGGAAATGTTTGATCCATCACATTGGCTCCGTGGCAGATAGCTGTACATGCTATATGCAACTAAATGTTTAAACTCCTTCCTTCCCACAAGGGAACCATATATTGAGTTGATAAAATACTTATCTCTGTTCTTCCATACTCCACTGGTTAAAGGGAACTTGTCACCATTTTTTTCCGATATAACCTACAGCCACCACCTTTCAGCCCCATGTGACAGTATTCTATAATGCTGCAAATGTGCCTCCAATCCGCACTGCCAGGCCAAAAAAAGATCTTTTATTATACTCACGTACAGGGCCATCTGGTCTGACGGGCATTGCTGGCCTTGGTCCTGAAACTCTTTTCTTATTGTGATGCCATCCTCCTTTGGAGCTCTTCTGACCTTTCCTGGTGTAGACACATTGAAATACTTTGCAAATCCCCGGCAGGGCAGAAAGAAGTTCACCTGCACAGGAGTGCGATGGGGAACACTGTGTGGATGACCATCGGACTGGACTGCCTTATAGATGAGTAAAATAAGAAGTCTTTTTTTGCCTTACAGGGCGAATTGGAGTCATATGTACGGCATTATAGAATGCGGTCACATTGGGCTGAAGGGTAGTGGCCATAGGTTATATCAAAATAACTGGAGGCAGGTTCCCTTTAATCATTCTTGTATAGATGACTACATCCTAATAATTCTTAAAGGGACACTCTGCATCTCCTATAGATCATTGATTTAGAAATACAGCACAGCTGATCAGCACCCTCGGTTTACACCTATGCAGAATACTGACAGGAAATTACCTACAGGCTATACCACTTTTTGGACATTTTCAGAAAATATGACGCCACTGTTCATATTTAACACTATTAACATTAATGTTCACTTCAAGTTCTGTGCTTTTGTACCAAGTTTGCATTATACGGACATTTTAATAGGAAGTGAATTAATATCAGTGATACGCTGTTCATGTAGCCAAGTCTCAATACTTGCGGCCATATCATTGCTAATTGAAGCATCATTAGCAGAAAAATTGGTGAGAGGCTTGATAAATCTTGATTATTTTCAATGCATATAATGGCATTAACAAATATGCCTTAAGTTCTTCTGATGAAAAAAAAAAAATAAATAGTGATAATTTTTGATCACAAGCACCACGGTTCTGTATGTAACCACATAGACCACAGCTGTAGGAAGAATATCTGCTTTAATAAATCATTGTTATCCATGTCTTTATACGCACATACTCTTAAGTGCCATCTAGTGGCAAAAAGGTTAAATGCAAGCTTCACACTTTTGCTCTGAATAATACAAAGAATATTTTTCTTTGATGTGTTATTCAACAGTAAATAAAATGAAACCAGAATTAAAAGTACTATAGTGCATAACCTTCACTGCTGGCATGAACTGACTAATGGCTGTAATATAAAAAAATCAATATGACTGATATTTTTTAACATATACTGGTGCTTAAGAAAACCATTTCTGACACATTGATGATCACTGATATGCAATAGTTTTTTTGCACAACAAGACCTAACATCTCTATTACTAGTGAGCAAACTGTGACCTGTAGTTCCACAGGATCAGGCTAGTTTGAAGAGCCACAAGCCTTAAATCCAATTTGCTCTTCTTGGTCCCATTTAAAGCTCTGCAATGGTGATGAGCCACATTCTCATGCTGTGAACAATCTTACACACATACCACATAGCTCCATGCCATAATGACGAGTGATTAGTGAACCCCTGCTAGGTTTCTAATCATAATTACAGTGAGATTTCCTGCTGATAAACATTTTAGGCAGCCTTATATTCTAGACCTTTCCATTTTCCTTCAAGTTAATTTTAGATTCTGTTCATTTCTGCTGTGCAGTCTTAGGAAATGTTCTAGTCACTCCGTGCCTTACACCCATTCTCTGTTCCTCTAAACATACACATGGAGTGGATGGATCCCTAGCATGTCCTTTAATTAGGCCTCTCAGGAAATACTAGAAGGCCATTCAGCTCCTGTACAATGTTGTATGCTAGGCTCATGGAATACATATGTTTTGCTGTAATCTGAGTATAAACTGGAGGCAGACAGAGATACAGTATGTGAGGGCTCCACAGATGTCTATAGACCTTGTATTGCACCACTATATATCTTGGACAGATGTTTTCTTAAGCCCTTAATGGGTCATTGTGCACCTATTCCTATATTTACATTTTGAATGCATTTTAGGATATGTATTTTGTGTAACTTACGGCTATTGGATTACTCTATATGTCCTTGGCATTAACACACCTGATATAGACTAGCGCTGCATGTGTCCTCATATGTCTAAAGTTAGGTGCACATTGTGCTTGTGCACTTACATTACAGAACACTTTTCCCCAATGTATTCTATTACATTTCCATAGAAAATTATTCACCAAATGGAGGCCAAAAGTTAGTTAATTTGGCCTCTGTATGACAAGTGTGTGTCTGCATTCCATTCATTTAACTAACTGTACTTTTTCTATGCAGAGGGCCACTGCAAGGAAATGTATGCCATGAGTTATGTGTTTGATTCCAATGGGTCCCCTTGACATGTCATCCATCCTGAGGATGGCCACGGTCGGGTGCATACCTCCTGATTGTATGGGACTGACAATGGCAGTGAAAGAAATCTGTCTTATTTATTGTACTGCACTTAAAGCACTCTGCGTTTTCTTCTATTTGTATTTTGGTGGATACTCAATGAAGGGAACACTAAACATAATAATACACATAATATAAAGAAGATACCACAGCAATTCTTTTTTTTTTTTTGCTTTTTCTACCCTTCCTGCTTGTCAGTGTGTGTCCCAGGAACTCAGTTATATCCCTCCTTCTAATCTTCCTCACTATAATGTGTCTCAAGCTTCAAGACAGCTGACTGCAGCTGGAGCCTCTCCCCACTACTCTGTCTGACGTTGGACAAAAATAATGTGAAAGAAGCAAGCACAGGCTGGACAGACATCTGTCTGAGATGGTTTAGCGAATCCTGCATTAATCAATTGTGTTGGACATGATGACCCTGAAGGTCCCTTACAACTCTAACATTCTATGATTCTATGAGAATAACAGTGCTTAATCATTAATCAATAATAAAAGTAAGGAAAATAAACTCCTGGTAAAATAATTCACTCTCAGATCACTGAAAATATCTGTTTGCAGAGAAGACAGGACTTCAGCTCCCAGAGGGATGATATCATAGAATCATAGAATGTTAGAGGTGGAAGAGACCTCCAGGGCCATCATGTCCAATCCCCTCCTGACCAATGCTGGATTCACTAAACCTTCTCAGACATGTATCTGTCCAGCCTATGTTTGAAGTCATCCATTAAAGGAGAACTCACCACTTCTCACGGCAGCCTGTTCCACTTATTGATCACCTTCACTGTCAAAACATTTTTTCTAATATCTAATCTGTAAGGTCTCAGTTTTAGTTTCAGTTCATTGTTTCTCCTGTATCCATGTGCAAATGAGGATAAGAATGATCCCTTTACACTGTGACATCCCTAGACCAAAAAGTGGATACAAAGTATCCTGAGCACACCACTCATAAAGAGAGATCCATGATAAAAAATAAATTTTATTAAGTAAAACAGTCACTGAAAAAGACCTGGGTGTATGGGTGGACGACAAACTCACATTTAGTGGCCAGTGTCAGGCAGCTGCTGCAAAGGCAAATAAAATAATGGGATGCATTAAAAGAGGCATAGATGCTCATGAGGAGAACATAATTTTACCTCTATATAAGTCACTAGTGCGACCACACTTAGAATACTGTGTACTAGAGTTGAGCGAAACGGGTCGAAAAAATTCAAAAGTCGCCGACTTTTGGCAAAGTCGGGTTTCATGAAACGAAACCCGACCCTAGGATGAGGTCGGCCATGAGGTCGGCGACTTACGCGCCAAAGTCGCGTTTCAAAAGTTTGTTTTGCGCTCTTTTTCAGCCAATCAGGATCCACGGACACTGTGGGCAACGTGATGACATAGGCACGGGTCACCACCATCTTTCAGAAGGGCATGCAAGTGATTGGCTTGCTTTGGTGGGCATCACAGGGGGTATAAAAGGGCGTGCACGCCGACCGCCATCTTACTTCTGCCGATCTTAGTATAGGGAGAGGTTGCTGCTGATTCTGTAGGGAGAGCGTTAGGCAGGGAAGAAGACCAAAAAACTGCTTCTCCTGCTAGCGATTTGGCCTGCACAACACACCAGTCACTGTGTGTGCAGTGCAAGGGGAGGCTATATAGTGGTGTATCAGTGGTGTTGGTTGTTGGGCTGCCTTCTAAGGCTTCCTGACAGGCTGGCATTGCTGTTTACCCACTGCTCCGCAAACTGCTTTTTTAAAAGCAATCCAATCTCCCTTATCATCTAGTCACTTTGGTCACAGCTGTGCCATCGAGCCTGTCACATAGCGCTCAGATATTCATTGGTCCTCAAACTGCTTTTTTAAAAGCAATCCCAATTTTTTTTTTTTGTCTTGCTGAGAAGAAAAAAAAACTGCTTCTGCTGCTGATAGCAATTTGGCCTGCACAACACACCAGTCACTGTGTGCAGTGCAAGGGGAGGCTATATAGTGGTGTATCAGTGGTGTTGGTTGTTGGGCTGCCTTTTAAGGCTTCCTGACAGGCTGGCATTGCTGTTTACCCACTGCTCCGCAAACTGCTTTTTTAAAAGCAATCCAATCTCCCTTATCTTCTAGTCACTTAGGTCACAGCTGTGCCATCGAGCTTGTCACATAGCGCTCAGATATTCATTGGGCCTCACACAATCCAAAAGTGTCCAGTGTCCAAAAGTGTGTGCAGAGATTCAAACTCTCACTTATCCTCTAGTCACTTAGGTCACAGCTGTGCCATCGAGCTTGTCACATAGCGCTCAGATATTCATTGGGCCTCACACAATCCAAAAGTGTCCAGTGTCCAAAAGTGTGTGCAGAGATTCAAACTCTCACTTATCCTCTAGTCACTTAGGTCACAGCTGTGCCATCGAGCTTGTCACATAGCGCTCAGATATTCATTGGGCCTCACACAATCCAAAAGTGTCCAGTGTCCAAAAGTGTGTGCAGAGATTCAAACTCTCACTTATCCTCTAGTCACTTAGGTCACAGCTGTGCCATCGAGCTTGTCACATAGCGCTCAGATATTCATTGGGCCTCACACAATCCAAAAGTGTCCAGTGTCCAAAAGTGTGTGCAGAGATTCAAACTCTCACTTATCCTCTAGTCACTTAGGTCACAGCTGTGCCATCGAGCTTGTCACATAGCGCTCAGATATTCATTGGGCCTCACACAATCCAAAAGTGTCCAGTGTCCAAAAGTGTGTGCAGAGATTCAAACTCTCACTTATCCTCTAGTCACTTAGGTCACAGCTGTGCCATCGAGCTTGTCACATAGCGCTCAGATATTCATTGGGCCTCACACAATCCAAAAGTGTCCAGTGTCCAAAAGTGTGTGCAGAGATTCAAAATCTCACTTATTCTCTAGTCACTTAGGTCACAGCTGTGCCATTGAGCCTGTCACATAGCGCTCAGATATCAGTGGGCCTCACACAATCCAAAAGTGTCCAGTGTCCAAAAGTGTGTGCAGAAATTCAAAATCTCCCCTGTCCTATAGACACCTTGTTTTACATACTATATAGTTTGTTGGATTTTGTCTACATTTCTACCAAAAATGAGGAAGGCTGGTGGAAGAGGCCGTGGAATTGGGCGGGGGTTGGCAGCTGGTAATGATGGTGTTGGTGGTGGATCTGATGGTAGTGGCAAGAGCAAAATAGGACCGAATGCAGGAGGTGTTGAGCCTGCGTCATCGTCTGGCTACATAAGGCCTCGAACGCTTAGTTTTCTAGGAGTTGGCAAACCGCTTTTAAAGCCAGAGCATCAGGAAAAAGTTTTGTCTTACATTGCTGACTCAGCCTCCAGCTCTATCGCCTCCTCTTCTTCAGTTGTAAAAAGTAAAAGCACTGAGTCGTCATTGGAGGCTCATGTTCATGAACCACACCTTTCCTTGTGTCCTTCAAGATTGAAGGATGACGCAGGCCATACTACTGATTACTCCATGGAGCTGTTTTCACATACCATGCCTGGATTATCAAGTCAAATGGTGAATTACCCAGGCCAAGATGAATCTGACATGGAGTGCACTGATGCACAGCCGCTGATGGATGATTCTGCTGGTACATTCACTCAGAGCACTACATTGTCCTGGCAGTGTACAGAGCCAGATTCTGACCCTGATGAGACTCAGGTGCCCCTTCCCGCACACTATACCACCATACACGGTGACACAGAGGAAGGTGCACATGACATAGAAGAGGAGGTGATGGATGACCCAGTTGTTGACCCAGATTGGCATCCATTGGGGGAAGAGGGTTCTGCTTCCAATAGCTCAGATGAGGAGCATCCACAGCAGACATCGACATCGCAACAGCTGTTATCTGGCAGGCCCGGAGCACTCCAAAGACAGGTTCCAAACATCAAAAGAGTTGCTGGACAGCTTGTCCAGAGGGTCAAAAGATCACAGCGTGCTAGGCCGCAAAATGTCTGCCAAAGTAGGAAGAGTGCAGTGTGGCACTTTTTTGAACAAAATCCTCATGATCAGGCCAAGGTTATCTGTAAGAAGTGCGCAAAGACCTTTAGCCGAGGGAAAAATCTGAAAAATTTGAATACCAGTTGCATGCTTAGACATTTAACCAGCATGCACTTGCAAGCGTGGACACAACTCCAAACCTCAAGTGCCACATGTGCAACTGATCACAACGAAGGTAGTCAGCAATGCTACATTGTTTCCCCCACTGTAAGCCCACCGGTTAGCACAGCAGCAAATGTTGAGGTGTCGTTGCAAGGCCACAGCAGTCAGGGAATCCCACTGTTATATCAACGAAAGACTGATTCTAGGCCATCAGAAAGAACACCAACTCCATCACCATCATCAACCCTCTCTCAGTCCGCCCTGTCCACCGCTACTTCCACCATATGCAGCTCTCAAGTCCAGCTCACCCTCCCAGACACTATGAGTAGGTCAAGAAAGTACTCAGTCTCTCATCCGCGTACACTGGGTTTGAACGCCCACATTGCCAAACTAATCTCGTTTGAGATGATGCCCTTTCGGTTGGTGGAAAGCACAGCTTTCCGCGAACTCATGGCCTATGCAGTACCACGCTATGACCTACCCAGTCGCCACTTCTTCTCTCGCAAAGCCATCCCAGCCCTCCACCATCATGTGAAAGACCGCATTGTCCATGCACTCAAGCAGTCAGTGAGCGGAAAGGTGCACCTCACTACTGATGCATGGTCCAGTCGGCATGGCCAGGGCCGTTACGTGTCCATCACTGCGCACTGGGTTAATGTGGTGGATGCAGGGTCCACAGGGGACAGCGGTGGTGGGACAGTGCTGCCTAGCCCACGGTATAGGTAACAGTTGGCTGTAGGCGTTCGACCCTCCTCCTCCTCCACCTCCTCCAGAAGCGAAAGCTCGTCCACAGAGCGCAGTCGTACGAGCACTCCATCTGCAGCTGCCACTGTTGCACACGATGTGTCCCCCTATCGAGCAGCTAGTGGAAAGCGTCAGCAGGCTGTGTTGCAGATGATGTGTTTGGGCGACAGACACACCGCCGAGGTGCTGGCCGAGTACTTGAAGCGACAAACTGAGTCATGGCTGGGCAGTGTACATCTTGAGGCAGGCAAGGTAGTTAGTGATAACGGCCGTAATTTTGTGGCAGCCATAGCCCTTTCAAAACTCAGCCACATACCTTGCTTGGCTCACACCTTGAACCTGGTGGTGCAGTGCTTCCTCAAAAATTATCCGAAGTTAACAGCCCTGCTCCAGAAGGTGCGAAGACTGTGCGCGCACATCCGCCGGTCGCCTGTACACTCCGTTCGTATGCAGAAGCTGCAGCGATTGCTCCACCTTCCCAACCACCGCCTCATTATCGACATTGCAACAAGGTGGAACTCCACCCTGCACATGGTGGAGCGGCTGTGCGAGCAGAGGCAGGCCATAATGCATTTGTGGGAGGATACACGGCCAGGCACTTTGAGAGCAGACATGGAGTTGACAGGTGTGCAGTGGTCGAAGCTGAAAGACCTTTGTAAAGTCCTTCAGTGTTTTGAGGAATGCACACGGCTGGTAAGCGCAGACGACGCCATCCTAAGCATGAGCATCCCACTTATGCGTCTGCTCATGCAAACTTTGACGCACCTTAAGGAGCAGGCGTCTGCAGCCAATGTTGATGAGGAGGAAGAGGAGGAGGGAATCCTTGATGACATTCAGCCATTGTCTGCTCAGGGACCTCTCCTGGACGAGGTGGAGGAAGAAGAGGAGGAGGAGGATGATGGGGATGATTACTTAGGGGAGGAGGATGCATCTCGTGGGGCAAGTGAAAATGTTGGCGTGGCAAGGTCTGGTACAGGGTTTGAGCGTGACTGGAGGGATGTGGATTTGCCAGAAAGTGCTCCTCCACCCAGCACTCGCAGTGCATCATTGACACCGGGAACATTGGCCCACATGTCAGATTATGCCTTGCAGATCCTAAAAAGGGACCCCCGCATTGCCAAAATGATGAACGATGACGACTACTGGTTGGCCAGCATCCTGGATCCACGCTATAAAGGCAAATTACAAAACATCATGCCACAGGAGAACCTTGACCTAATATTGGCTAATAAACAAGCAACTCTGGTAAATCGGTTGCTTGAGGCATTCCCAGCACACAGCAGCGGTGATGGTTCTCACACGAGCCGTACGGGCCGGGGGCAGCTTGGCAGAGTTGTTCGTGGTGCACACAGCAGAAGTGGCGTTGGAGACAGGGGTTTCATGACAATGTTGTGGACTGATTTTTCAAATACCGCTCACACAACTGGTAATACTGCATCGATGGAAAGTGACAGGAGACAGCAGTTGTCAACTATGGTAACAAACTACTTTTCCTCCCATATCGATGTTCTCCCACACAGGTCATTCCCCTTTGACTATTGGGCCGCTAAACTGGACACCTGGCCTGAATTGGCACAATATGCCTTACAGGAGCTCGCTTGCCCAGCTGCAAGTGTGCTATCGGAAAGAGTCTTCAGTGCAGCTGGATCAATCCTGATGATCCCAATGTGGATGATCTAACCTTCATTAAAATGAACCACACATGGGTTTCCAAGGATTTTGTCCCACCTTCCCCTGATGACACATAGGGTGACAGAAAAATGGCTTGCTTTGGTCCACCTCTTCCTGGTACTTCACCTATTTCGCCTTTTGCTGAATGTCCAACATCAACATATGCCACTTTCTACAACTCCCTAACTGTGCTGCCTCCCCCCCATGGCCGGGGTCACCACCTAGCGCACGACACCGTGCGAGTGCCGTTGCCCTGGACAGGTGGGTAGGCCGACTCTTGGGCACGGGCACTGGCACAGGGTCCCTCATAGTGCAATCAAGTGTCTCTGACGGTGGTGGTGCACACCCGCCGTCAGACACACCGCTGTACTTTGAGGGGTCCAGTGCCAGTACCGACACCCACGAGTGGGCCCCCCTTGCTTGGGCAGGGCCCCAGCATTTGCAATCTTTACCTCTCCCTGCTCCTCCGCTGTGTAATCTGGGCCGTCAAATCCATACTGTGCCTGACACCGTCTGAGCCTGCCTCCTGAGACATATATTTTGAATGTGTACGCTATCCATACATGTTATCCAGGGATACGGTACCCTTTCTAACCTTTGTGCAATCACGTGCAATCCATACTGGGCCTATCACCGTCTGAGCCTGCCTCATGCTGTATAGACATATATTTTGAATGTGTACGCTATCCATACATGTTATCCAGGGATACGGTACCCTTTCTAACCTTTGTGCAATCACGTGCAATCCATACTGGGCCTAACACCGTCTGAGCCTGCCTCATGCTGTATAGACATATATTTTGAATGTGTACGCTATCCATACATGTTATCCAGGGATACGGTACCCTTTCTAACCTTTGTGCAATCACGTGCAATCCATACTGGGCCTAACACCGTCTGAGCCTGCCTCCTGAGACATATATTTTGAATGTGTTCGCTATCCATACATGTTATCCAGGGATACGGTACCCTTTCTAACCTTTGCGCAATCACGTGCAATCCATACTGGGCCTAACACCGTCTGAGCCTGCCTCATGCTGTATAGACATATATTTT
Organism: Dendrobates tinctorius; assembly: GCF_039654945.1. NCBI lineage: Eukaryota > Metazoa > Chordata > Amphibia > Anura > Dendrobatidae > Dendrobates > Dendrobates tinctorius. The sequence goes on along the minus strand of NW_027361732.1, from coordinate 37,639,394 downwards.
GAATGTGTACGCTATCCATACATGTTATCCAGGGATACGGTACCCTTTCTAACCTTTGTGCAATCACGTGCAATCCATACTGGGCCTAACACCGTCTGAGCCTGCCTCATGCTGTATAGACATATATTTTGAATATGTACGCTATCCATACATGTTATCCAGGGATACGGTACCCTTTCTAACCTTTGTGCAATCACGTGCAATCCATACTGGGCCTAACACCGTCTGAGCCTGCCTCCTGAGACATATATTTTGAATGTGTTCGCTATCCATACATGTTATCCAGGGATACGGTACCCTTTCTAACCTTTGCGCAATCACGTGCAATCCATACTGGGCCTAACACCGTCTGAGCCTGCCTCATGCTGTATAGACATATATTTTGAATGTGTACGCTATCCATACATGTTATCCAGGGATGCGGTACCCTTTCTAACCTTTGTGCAATCACGTGCAATCCATACTGGGCCTAACACCGTCTGAGCCTGCCTCATGCTGTATAGACATATATTTTGAATGTGTACGCTATCCATACATGTTATCCGGGGATACGGTACCCTTTCTAACCTTTGTGCAATCATGTGCAATCCATACTGGGCCTATCACCGTCTGAGCCTGCCTCCTGAGACATATATTTTGAATGTGTACGCTAGTCATACATGTTATCCAGGGATACGGTACCCTTTCTAACCTTTGTGCAATCACGTGCAATCCATACTGGGCCTAACACCGTCTGAGCCTGCCTCCTGAGACATATATTTTGAATGTGTACGCTATCCATACTTGTTATCCAGGGATACGGTACCCTTTCTAACCTTTGTGCAATCACGTGCGATCCATACTGGGCCTAACACCGTCTGAGCCTGCCTCCTGAGACATATATTTTGAATGTGTACGCTATCCATACATGTTATCCAGGGATACGGTACCCTTTCTAACCTTTGTGCAATCACGTGCAATCCATACTGGGCCTAACACCGTCTGAGCCTGCCTCATGCTGTATAGACATATATTTTGAATGTGTACGCTATCCATACATGTTATCCAGGGATACGGTACCCTTTCTAACCTTTGTGCAATCACGTGCAATCCATACTGGGCCTAACACCGTCTGAGCCTGCCTCCTGAGACATATATTTTGAATGTGTACGCTATCCATACTTGTTATCCAGGGATACGGTACCCTTTCTAACCTTTGTGCAATCACGTGCGATCCATACTGGGCCTAACACCGTCTGAGCCTGCCTCCTGAGACATATATTTTGAATGTGTACGCTATCCATACATGTTATCCAGGGATACGGTACCCTTTCTAACCTTTGTGCAATCACGTGCAATCCATACTGGGCCTAACACCGTCTGAGCCTGCCTCATGCTGTATAGACATATATTTTGAATGTGTACGCTATCCATACATGTTATCCAGGGATACGGTACCCTTTCTAACCTTTGTGCAATCACGTGCAATCCATACTGGGCCTAACACCGTCTGAGCCTGCCTCATGCTGTATAGACATATATTTTGAATGTGTACGCTATCCATACATGTTATCCGGGGATACGGTACCCTTTCTAACCTTTGTGCAATCACGTGCAATCCATACTGGGCCTAACACCGTCTGAGCCTGCCTCATGCTGTATAGACATATATTTTGAATGTGTACGCTATCCATACATGTTATCCGGGGATACGGTACCCTTTCTAACCTTTGTGCAATCATGTGCAATCCATACTGGGCCTAACACCGTCTGAGCCTGCCTCCTGAGACATATATTTTGAATGTGTACGCTATCCATACATGTTATCTGGGGATACGGAACCCTTTCTCACCTTTGTGCAATCACGTGTAATCCATACTGGGCGTGAGAACGGCTGGCGAGCTGTTAAGCAAGCTACAGCACCTGTCCAGACAAGTACAGGGATTCCCTAGCGAGGAGACTTATTTGATTGTTTTCAATGTTGGGACAGCAATTTTTGGGGAGCACTATACTCTGGAGAATGATAGATGGGGCCCACCATACACTGGAACATTCCAAAGGTGGACATCAGACACTGGAGCAGCATTTACAGGGCCCATTATACACTAGAGCATTAGAAATGGGGCCCATTATGTTTGGAGCATTATTTGGGCCCATAAAACAGTGGAGCTTCATCCATGGGGACCAACATATACTGTAGCATTATGTGGAGCTCATCATATACTGTTTCAAACATTATATGGGACCAATGATTCTGTATGGAGAAATAGATGGGCCTCGTCATGAGATGTAAAAAGTGAGGTATTTTTCATTGTACTATACCGCTATTTCTCTGCCGTATCGGAGCATGATGAGTTGTGGTATGTGTTAAAGGGGCGCTCTTTCGCCCAGGGCACATGAAAACCTGGAGCCAGCCCTCCCCCCCACAGTTTGTAGCCAAATAACCCCCATTTTTCAGTGCGTAACTTGTATTATGAAGTTAATTAAGGTTGACAAGCTTAAGAAAGAAGAATTGATGCTTTTGGCATTCAAATGGGCACTGTAGGTGTGTTTCCTGTCCTCCTCTCACTGCCAACTTTTATTCCCCATTGACTTTCATTGGGTTTCGTGTTTCGGGACGACCCCGACTTTTCCCTATAATCGGATGATCTTGCTCGACCCGACTTTTGGAAAAGTCGGGTTTCACGAAACGAAACGCGACCCTAAAAAACAAAAAGTCGCTCAACTCTACTGTGTACAGTTCTGGTCTCCGGTGTATAAGAAAGACATAGCTGAACTGGAGCGGGTACAGAGAAGAGCGACCAAGGTTATTAGGGAACTGGGGGGGTCTGCAATACCAAGACAGGTTATTACACTTGGGGTTATTTAGTTTGGAGAATCGAAGGCTTAGGGGTGATCTTATTACAATGTATAAATATATGCGGGGACAATACCAAGACCTTTCTAATGATCTTTTTACTCTTAGACCTGTGATGGGGACAAGGGGGCATCCTCTACGTCTGGAGGAAAGAAGGTTTAAGCATAATCACAGACGCGGATTCTTTACTGTACGAGCAGTGAGACTATGGAACTCTCTGCCATATGATGTTGTAATGAGTGATTCCCTACTAAAATTTAAGAGGGGACTGGATGCCTTTCTTGAAAAGTATAATATTACAGGGTATATACACTAGTTTCCTTAATATTGCGTTGATCCAGGGAGCTAGTCTGATTGCCGTATGTGGAGTCGGGAAGGAATTTTTTTCCCCAATGTGAAGCTTACTGTTTGCCACATGGGGTTTTTTTGCCTTCCTCTGGATCAACATGTATGGGCAAGTTAGGATAGGATATGGGTTGAACTAGATGGACTTAAAGTCTCCCTTCAACCTTAATTACTATGTTACTATGTAAATTCATATTATAGATAAATAGACTAACAAAATGCAAGTAAGAGGAAGGAATGTATACCCAAATGAAATACACACATATACAGGAATAAAGGAATGGATACAGGTAATGGTAAAGTGCAAAAATATGTCAGCATATAAGCATATATCCACCTAGACCCATAGCGGTCTGTAAAGTGCAAAGTGCCATATGCCATATAGAGGAAAAAATCCCCATGCTGGTAATCACATATAACATGAGCACATACCCATTTAATCGCCTGTTCACAGAATTCCTGGACTCCGACGCACGTTTCGCCTTTTTAGCTTTTTCAAGGAAATTGTGTGTGACATCCCTTCAGATATTTGTAGACAGCTATTAAATCTCCTTCCCAGATCCTTTAACCATTCTTTATAGGACATACTTTACAGTCTACTCATCATTCTAGTAGCTCTTCTTTGAACATGCTCCAGTTTTTTATGTATTTTTTTAAAATGTGGTTTACAGAACTGGTCACAGTATTCCAGATGAAGCCTGACCAATGAGGAGTAGAGGGGGACAATTACTTCAGGTGATCTAGACTCTATGCTTCTCTTAATACATCCTAGAACTGTGTTTTCCTTTTTGGCTGCTGCATCACATTGTTGACTCCTGTGCAGTTTGTGATTCTTTTACACACAGGCTGTTGCTTAGTTCTATTCCTTCTATTCTGTAGATATCATTTTTGTTTTTCTTGCTCAGATGTAAAATCTTACATTTCTCTCTGCTAAATACCATTCTATTAGTCACTGGCCTTTGTACAAGCTTTTCTAGAGCCTTCTGAATCCTTTCTCTGTATTTTCTAGTGCTGGCTATCCCTCCTAGCTTTGCATCTATAAATTTGATTAGTTTTCCTTCAGTTCCCTTATCTAGATAATTTATAAAAATGTTGAACAACACTGGGCCAGGACAGAGCCTTTTGGTGCTCACCTTGAAAAAGTCATCCAATTGGATGTTTAAACATTTATACCCAATCTTTGACAATTGCTGCTCAGAAATTTCTCTAGAGAGGGAAGATGGGAGGAGGAGAAAAGAGTTAGACGCAAATAAAATTACTCCAGGCTCAACCGGAAAGGAAAGTTACATTTTAAGTCTGTTATGCTTTGCACAAGATTGTATTAACCCAAGGCTATGCTCTAGACTTTCAAGTATTTTGGCTGACTATTTTGTTCCCACTGTTGCTCTTTAATTTTTTGCTCCACCACTGCTGACAAACATACCCTGGAACTGTAGGTACTAGACTGCCAATCAAGGCCATGTATCCTATATAGCCATATAAATAGTTACTATTTTGATTGGTTTCTTTAGCCCATGGAAACAATTCAGCATACACAATCAAGATCATGACTAGACTGTATTTCTAATGGAAATATAATAAGGGAGGAGGTGGCATGATGTCATAACACTGATTCTTGTGGATTATCGGTGTCAGGAACACCGCACTGCACTTGCTCACTGAGCCAGTGCGTGTGCCCTGAGTACAAAAATAGTGCTCAAAGATACCTGTGGAGCGGGCAGCAGCGGTGACGATGCATGCTCCAGGACCTGAAGCACATGACTGCTGGAATCATGGCCTAAGCTCCACAGAGCTAGGAGCTACAGGGAAACTCCTAGAAAGGTAACTACAGGACAATGTTACCAAGGGGCATAGACAGAGACAGAAACCAGATCAAGCCCGGTCAAAGCACGAGATAGCAGGACAGTACCAAAGGGTTAGACAGAGCGAATAGTCAGGACGTAGCAATAGATCAGAAAACCAGAACGGGCAATGGAAGTTACAATAGGGACAAACTGCAATGGAGTAACAATAGCCAAGCCAGGAGGTCAGAACCGGAGAAGACAATAGTACCAAAACGAGAGACGGAGTACAGAGTGAGGGAACAGGCTGGGTCATACACGGGAATCAAACAAGCAATGCAGAATACACACACACCAGGGGGGTCGGTCAGCCACACAGCCAGAATAACAGTATAGCTGACAGAGACTGCTAGTCTAGAGTGAGTATAAATACCCCTCCCAAATCCAAAGAGAGGCCGGCAAAAGTTAACCCTATGAGAACAGGACATTAACCATGTCTTAACTATGACAATCGGTCTACCTTAATAATTTGTACATTTATGTATCGCTATTGTACAGAGTGCAAAATACATTCAACCATTGGAACACTAGGATGCAGGTAATAGTACCTAAAATAAAAATGTGACCTCTAGTCCCTATAGGGGACCTTCAGACTTCAGTTGAGTCAGTCTCATGAATAACATAGCCATTGTCCTACCCCTCTAGCCTTGTACAAGAAAATGTACTTTTATTTTCCCTGCAGGATTTTTGCTGTTCCTAATGTGTAAATTCAAAACCTCATATTTCCTGATTCAGTAAAGTAATTTTAAAACAACTCTGACAAAAATTGTTTTGAAAAGTTACAAGATGTCAACACAACACCGAGTTGTGAACATTTTTTGTGACTTTTAGAGTTTTCACACCAGGGGCAGGACAGGAGTGTGGGATGTAAGTAAGATTTCTGGCATAGTGCACAGAAACACACACCACTTGTCAGATGCTCTAAATTAATGAAGTAGTGCATTTCTCTTCTCAAATCAGGAGCATGCCAAACAGGAGGACCAAGGACTGTCGCTGTCTTTGCCACTGAGAGAAATCAAGGTGCAGAAATTTCAGGTTGCTTTTAGGTTAAAAAAAATTGTTGTTCTGATAAAAACTATATACACAACACATTTCGGCTGTTTACAGCCTTGTTCAGGGGTATGGAGAAAATGAATTTGATCATTTTTATATAGCCCTTTCCCAGTGTGAGAGAGGGAGTGGAGGCAAAAGAGGAAGAGGAGGAGTAATTCCTCCTACATTGTTCTTTTAAATATATATAAAAACATGGCATATAAAATGTATAAAAAAATTGATAATACTGAACCTATTTGTAAGAAACATGTCATTCTAATTAAATTCCTATAGGAAGACTAAAATCTATCCCAATTAATGACCTATTCTTTAAAAAAAGAGGTGAAAAAAAGAGGAAAAAAATGAATAAATCAAAAAATATTTTTTCCTCCTTTCTCTCAAAAGACAACAGAATATAAAATAGGAGAAAATACATATCTATATGTAATATGTATATGTTGATAAGATTATTATCTTTTTGTCCAATTATTTACAATGTATTTTTTTATACATTAGTTTAGTTTGTACCTAAACAGTGAAGTGTATACAAGTAGGACCTTACCTGACAAGTACTCATATACATTCACATATAGGTATACCTACACATACATATACACATACATGCTATACATACATGCACGTACAAGGAAAATATAGATATCCATAACCAAACTTATTTGTAAGGTTGATGATCAAATTTGTTCCAGTTTGTTGTTCCGACCATCTGGAAATAAACTTTGCAGTTTAAATATCCAGAATGATTCTTTAGCATGTAGAGTCTTTTTTTCTATTTTCTATTTAGTGATTCTATATTGATTTGTTCCATTTGTGTGACTTTAACCAAATTAAAGTTTTTATTGTGCTTCATCGCTATATGTCTAGAAAGACTTTGTTTAAAAAAAACTTTTTTACATTATGCCTGTGGCCAATCATGTGTGCTCTTAGGGTCTGAGGAGTAAGACCCACATATTTTAGACTACAAACACAGGTTACCACATAAATCACGTGATCGGTATTGCAGGTTAAGTTTTTTGACATTCTATGTAGTGCTCCTGTTCTATTAGACTTAAATTCTTTAGCTCCATGATTTATAATTCTGCAGCAGCAACATTTTAAAAAGCATTCAAAGACTCCCCCCTTCCCTTTATAAACTGATGGGTCAACTCTGATTTTCTGGGGGCTTTTTTTCTTCAACTAACTTGGAGCAATCATGTTTTTTACCATTGTACCCCTTCTGAAGGTGATTTGTGGTTCTTTTGAAGCATATGAATCCACCACACACCCTCATCAAAGGAAAATACCTGGTCTTAATGAATGTTCCACTAGATGAATTTTACGGCCTGGTGAATCCATGTTAATATCTTTAGTACATTTTAATGTAACAATGGGGAGATTTGCTCTTGTAGTATAATACAGTGTATCTGAAACATTAGTCACATTACCTGCAGAAATGGCAGATATCATATATGTACTGTACACTGTATGAACAAAATATTGGGACACCTATACATCACACTTACTGGAGCTCTTATGACATTTCATTCTATACTCATAGGCATTAACATGTATTTGGTCTCCCACTTCAGCCTTTTACTCTTTTGGGATGGCATTCTACAAGATTTTAAAATGTGTCTTAGGATATGTGCCCACAATCAGTAAATGCTGTGGGCTGGATGCTGCATACTTGTGCACCATCCAACCCACAGCATCCAGCAGTTACAGCATAGTGGTTAGAATTTCAATAGTGATGAGTGAGTAAACTTGTTACTGAAGATTTCCTGAGCATGCTCGGGTGATCTCCGAGTATTTGGATGTGCTCGGAGATTTAGTTTCTATCGCCGTAGCTGTATGATTTGTGGCTGCCAGACAGCCTGAATACATGTGGGAACTTCCTAACAAACAGGCAATCTTTGGAAATCTCGAGTAACGAGTATACTCGCACATCATTATATTTCAAGTAATCTCATTTCCACTATGAGTCCACAGATGACTGCGAATCACCCGCAGAGATGGACATGGGTCATGTCTATCCATACAGCAGCATGTCAATTTCTCTTGTGGGGACACTAGTCTCCGCAAGAGAAATTTCCCCCATACAATGTATTGGACATGTTGAATCCGCATGATTCAGTGAACACATGCAAATTCACCTGCGTTCAATAGACGGCAGCACTTTGGACGCAGTGAAAATGTGCCACTTCTGGATTGTGGGCACATGCCCATAGTGATTAATGTCCATTCACCCAGAAGAGCATTTATGAGTTCAGACACTGATACTGGACATGACTGTCTTGCTTGCAGTCTCCTATCTAGTTAATCCCAAAGGTTTTAGATGCAGCAATGTCTATGTCATTTGAGTTCTTCTAAGCAAAACTCACTTAATCCCTCTTCCACCAAACCTTAAGGTTGGCAGTCAAGCAGGTAACATATTCCTGGCATTCAACAAACCTCGACTCATCTATAAAACTACCTCTCAGAGTAGCTTGATGGTTGCATGAAGCTGCTTGGCCATGTTATTGTGTTGATATTAATGTCAATAGAGGTCTGGATTTATAGAAATATTCAGCTGAGCATTGGTGAGTTTTATGCAGTATGTATCTCAGGACTTTGCTATACTATGCAACTTATGTGGTCTTTACTTTGGGGCTGAATTGTAGTGGCTTCTAAACTAATGGTTGATTACAGACTATTTAGGGGGTGAAGAAAATGAATGTACTTGTTAGGAATCTGGGTCATTCTATGCTTATGCAGCAACCCAGATTCTCACATTTGTCTCCAGAGGCGAAGTCCTTTTTCCATGTTTCTGAGCATGCTCACGGGATGAGCTCTCATTGGAGTTCAGGAGTCAGGTGCTCAGGTCCTGCTCCTGATTTCATTGGTTATGCTCGGGGCTCTGGATTTTTCCGGAAGGTCAGGCGCGCTATATAAAGTGCGCATGGCTGTTCTGCCATGCGCTAGTATTTCCTTTACTTGCTGCTGTGTGTTTGGTGATGGATGCTTGGACTGGTGAATGACTTATTAAGAAACCCCTTCCCTCTGATAATACGATTGTGTGTGTGATTGGGATACAGACAGTATCCGCGCTAGCGCCAGCGCGCTCAAGCTCCACCTGTTACAGCAGCCAGCGTCTTGCATTGTGCCTGCTAATTTGCACTTGCAGTCGTTTTTGGCGTCCGCAGTGGCGATGCCGTGCACACGTCCAGGTCACGGTAAGTCCATTCGGTGGTAGTGACGTCTTTAACTACTCCGATCTCTGGCTACCGCACGTGTGCCACTGATCATCTGTGCAGTAATACAGACTCAGCGTTTTTTGTATTTGTGTTCATGTGTGCAGCTCTGTGAATTCTAACAGAGCTTGTTTTTGTGCACCAGGTGCAGTTATTCCCTGTGCACATTTCCATCCCTGTGCTCTGCCTATTTAGCAGCGGTCATTACATCTGCCGCACGGTGGACCCTGGGTGGCGAACACGTTTTATTTATATTTTTTAACCCTAGAACGCAACCCATAGAAATCTACACATTCAAACACCTGGGGCCTTTTAGGCCTGTTTACAATTATCATGGAATAACTCAAATAAAAATACTTTTCAAAGTTTATTGCAAAGTAAGGATGAATTCCCACTAGCGCTGGGGTCCGCCAGGATGGGATTCCGTAATGGATCTGACCTCCTGGTGACCCCAGCTAAGGCTGGCGGACGCATACCTGGGGCCTCGCAGGCCTGCCTGGTTACTTGTTTTCTATTTTCTGTAAAATTACTTTAGTTAGAATTTTGAAACTCTAGGTATTCCTCAGGTATATAGTTGTTAGTAATTTCCAGTTGTTCATATATTTTTATGTTATAGGCATTTCGGTATAACAACCTTTTTTTGGGACTACCCCGTATTCACACACCTGGGGCCTTTTAGGCCTGTGTGCAAATAACACGGAATAACTCAAATAAAAATACTTTTCAAAATTTATTTTACAATTGCAAAGTAAGGATGCATTCCCACTAGCGCTGAGGTCTGCCAGAAGGTGATTCGTAATAGATCCGTAATCCGTAGAGCGAGTGTTTTTACTATGTCGGAACATAGGTCTTTCTGGACTGGAGCATCAGCTTCTATGCCACAGTAAATCAGACCATTCATCCCATAATAGCTTGCTGAATCGCACATCCAGAAAATTTTTATGCCGTACTTAGCTGGCTTACTGGGCATATACTGAATGAATTTGCAACATCCCCTAAAGGCAAGAAGTTGCTCGTCCACTGTCACATTATCACTGGAATGGTAAAGCTTTGTACAGTTCTTGATAAAAAGATTCCAGATATAGCTAATAGAGGCTAATTTATCGGTTGCAAACCTCACAGGGCGAGTTCTCTTTTCATCAAAACGAAGGCATCTCCGAATACCCTCAAATCTATTGATGGACATAGTAGCTTTGTAGTGTGGATCTGCAAATGAGTTCTGAAATAACTCTCTGATTGGAACATCGTATGATTTTGTCGACCCTGCGAGAAGAGTAAGGCCAATATAAGCATATAGTTCCTCTTTAGTTATATTTTTCCATGTTTTTTTTCTTCCTGACGCGATACGTTTTCCTTCTACGTTAGTACACAAAACTACCTCATCTGCAATATCATCCAAAACAAATTTACAGAAAACATCTCTTTTGGACATGAATTGGGGAATTCCGACAGCTCCTTGAGCAACTCTAATAATGTTATGTGATGGGGTGCATGCAGGAGCAGCAGCAGTACTGTTCCAAAAAATATTCGTTTTAGATGTTCTATTTGAACATTCTGCTGGATCCACTACTTCTTCATCATCTGAAGAATCGCTGGATGATGAAGTTGATACATTAGCTGGTGGCATGTACTCTTCATCAGACAAAGAAATTGCACTTTCTTCATCACTATTGAAAACAATCACCTCGTTTTCATCGTCATTCAATCCCCTGGAAGTAGACTGTGCAATTGTAATTTTAGATGTCAGTAAACTAAAAAGAAAAAAAAAAAGATTACAATCAAGCTTGTGCACTGTAAACAGTATGTGATAAGACTCTTTGTTAGGGTCCCAGCACACCAAGCGATATAAAGCAGGTAAAGTGCAGCTCCCCTCCTCTTACCTCCAACAGATCACTTTCTTGTAGTGCAGTAGAAGCCTCTGGTTTTGGAGCTCAGAAAGTTTCTATTTCCAGACAAAAGAAAGCTGACTTCTTCCTCCAAAGTCTCTCCAGCAATTAGGACAAAAAGACCTGCGATGAGGTCAGAGACACATAAATTTGTGATGGAGCCTCCCTTCCAAGATCACATGACCATGTTGTCATGCAGAACCCACACTCTTCCCAGCAATAGCAGAGTCATTAAAGTTCTTCCCCAGCAACAATACAGACAAAAAGACTGAGTATCACATGTAAACCTAGTACAGGCCTAAAAGGCCCCAGGTGCATGAATATGGGGTAGTCCCAAAATAAGGTTGTTATACCGAAATGTCTGTAACATAAAAAAATATGAATAACTGGAAATTACTAACAACTATATACCTGAGGATTACCTAGATTTTCAAAATTCTAACTAAAGTACTTTTACAGAAAATAGAAAACAAGTAACCTGGCAGGCCTGCGAGGCCCCAGGTATGTGTTCTAGGGTTAAGCGTGTTCCACCGCCGTAACATAATACTAGCGCCAGGGTCTGGCTAAAAATGGCAGATCAGCAGCAACTGTTGCAATGCGTGCGACAGCTCGAGGCTCGCTTGACTAGCCTTGAGAGGGCCCTCGCAGCTTCGCAGGCCACGGATGCTGTTGTCCAGGCACTTACGGACGCGGTGGGACATATGTCCATGTCTGCCCTTGCGCTGACAGTCACCCACCTCCCGTTACCCGAGAAATATTCTGGGGATGGCGCCTCCTGCAGGGGCTTTATCAGCCAGTGCTCGATCCATCTGGAGCTGCTGGCTGCGCAATTCCCTACAGAACGGGCCAAGGTGGCCTTTATTATATCCCTACTGTCGGGCAAGGCGCTGGAATGTGCAGCGCCTCTTTGGGAGCGTGGTGACCCGGATGTTCGGACTGCGGCTAATCTGCTTACCGCTATCAAGCAGGTGTTTCTCGGTCCAGGGGTTACACACAATACCTCTCTCCAATTGCTTGCCTTGTCCCAAGGATCACTCTCAGTAAGTCAATACGCCGTCCATTTTCGGACACTGGTGTCTGAGTTAGAGTGGTCCGACAAGGCACTCATCCCAGTTCTTTGGAGAGGACTAGCTGAGCACCACACCAAGCATAGAGGTACTATGGCTCCCAAATTTTTTGAGCCTTTGGATCTGCCCGAGCCAGAGGTTCTACCCCCTGAGCCCATGGAGGTGTCTTGCACCATTTTGGAGCAAGAGACCATGTGTGGTTGTCACTATCTGCCTGCTGCTTCTCAGGAAGACAGCGACTCGCAATGGTCTGATTGCGAATCGGTAGGCGAGACTTTTGTCCCTCCTCACCAGCGGCCTAAAGTTCTCGCATGGGCACACGCGCCCAATGCGGACGGCCATCGTGGCTATATGCAGACCACGAAGTCACTGGCCGGTTGGTATTGGTGGCCGCACAAGGCTCAGGATGTAAAAAAATTCTTTCGGGCATGCACCCTATGTGCTCGGGATAGCCTTCCCGAACGGGGAGTGGCTAAGCCTGCCGATACACGGTGGCCTTCTCCTAAAACTTCCACTGTCTCCCAGGTGTCCCTCCTGAGACCTGGTGATCTGGTCTCCCCCGATACCATCCGCATCTCCCAGTTCTCGGTTTCACCTACCGGGAGATCAGGCTCGCCTTTTGACAAGTCTGAGACCTGTGCTGCTGTCGGGCATAGGCAAGTGGATCGGAGGGTTCAGGGTCGAGGGGACCCTAGGAGGGGGGGTAATGTTAGGAATCTGGGTCATTCTATGCTTATGCAGCAACCCATATTCTCACATTTGTCTCCAGAGGCGAAGTCCTTTTTCCTGCTTCTGAGCATGCTCACGGGGCGAGCTCTCATTGGAGTTCAGGAGTCAGGTGCTCAGGTCCTGCTCCTGATTTCATTGGTTATGCTCGGGGCTCTGGATTTTTCCGGAAGGTCCCGGATGCTATAAAAAGTGCGCATAGCTGTTCTGCCATGCGAAAGTATTTCCTATACTTGCTGCTGTGTGTTTGGTGATGGATGCTTGGACTGGTGAATGACTTATTAAGAAACCCCTTCCCTCTGATAATATGATTGTGTGAGTGATAGGGATACAGCCAGTGTCCGCGCTAGCGCCAGCGCGCTCAAGCTCCACCTGTTACAGCAGCCAGTGTCTTGCATTGCGCCTGCTAATTTGCACTTGCAGTCGTTTTTGGCGTCCGCAGTGGCGACGCCATGCACACGTCCAGTCACGGTAAGTCCATTTGGTGGTAGTGATGTCTTTAACTACTCCGATCTCTGGCTACCGCACGTGTGCCGCTGATCATCTGTGCAGTAATACAGACTCAGCGTTTTTTGTATTTGTGTTCATGTGTGCAGCTCTGTGAATTCTAACAGAGCTTGTTTTTGTGCACCAGGTGCAGTTCTTCCCTGTGCACATTTCCATCCCTGTGCTCTGCCTATTTAGCAGCGGTTATTACATCTGCCGAACGGTGGACCCCGGGCGGCGAACACGTTTTATTTATATTTTTTTAACCCTAGAACGCATACCCATAGAAATCTACACATTCACACGTGTTCCGCCGCCGTAGCAGTACTCCTTTGTTATAAAACTTACATTTGTCACACTCATATTCAGTGAGCTTTTTAGAACTTGCCATTCTTTGATAAATGTTTTTAAAAACAGATTGTATGGGTAGGAGCCCAATTTGTTACATCTGAGACTGAATGAAAAATCAGAATTCAATGATAAATAGCTTTGATCCAATACTTTTGTCCATTTAGTGTATGCTAGCATACATCTTTTAAAGGGAACCTGTCACCATGAAAATGCAGTCCAATCTACAGGCACCATATTAGAGAACAGGAGGAGCTTAGCAGACTGATGTATAATTTTGGGTGAAAATATTCTGTAGAAGCTGTGCTTTTATCCTTTAATCCTCTGCTCATTCTGGCATTTTCAGTCCAGTGGGCAGTCCTATCAGTAACTGACAGCTTTCTTTGTATATAAGTGCATAAGGAGGTCGTTGTCAGTCACTAATAAGAACACCCACTGGACAAAATATCCTTGAAAGAGCAAAGAATTACAAATATAAAGCACAGGTAATACTGAATCTTTTCTCAATAAGCTCTATATCAATAAGCACAGCCCACCTTTGTTCTATAACACAGTGCCTGCAGATTGTATGACATTTCTATCATGACAGGTTCTCTTTATGTACATCACCTTTATCATCTGTAAAGTCTACAATTTATTTGTTGTGGTATTATCATTTTCCGAATAGTTGCTTTATTTGTGCTAGTATTTTATGTTAAGCTGCAGTTTTCAGTGTCTCAATACTCTTCTGCAACACTCCAGTAATCTATTTTCTGTGATATGCTAACAACCATCCCTTTAGTAATGGACTGCAATTAAGGTGATTTTTCAGTATATTTTTGTTTTTGTGCCCATATGGTATTTCTTTTACATTTATTAACCAAACGCTGACAACAGCATTTAACTTGCGCTTCCGGCAATCGGGCAGTAAACCCGCCCACTAGTGACATCGTCACGTGACTGTGGGTCACCGGTTTATTGGCATGATAACCAGAGGTCTCCTGGAGATCTCTATGGTTGTCAGTGCTGGCTTGCTTGAGAACCACCCGGTGGTCGGCGCTCATAGCAAGTGAGTATTTCTGCTTTATAGAATCAATCTGATCATCGCCTCTATGTAGAGGAGCCGATCGGGTTGTTGCAATTTCTATTCCCCAATGGAGACTATTGAAGCATGCCAAAAGTTAAAAAAAATGTTTTTAGAAATATAAAAAAACAAAAAAAAAATAAAAATTCGGATCACCACCCTTTGCCCCATTCAAAATAAAACAATAAAATTCACATATTTGGTATTGCCGCATTCAGAATCCCCTGATCTATCAATAAAAAAATTAACCTGATCCCTAAACGGCAATGGCAGAATTACTTTTTTTGGTCGCCGCGACATTGCATTAAAATGCAATAACGGGCGATCAAAAGATTTTATCTGCACCAAAATGGTATCACATATCTACTGGTATTAAAAACATCAGCTCAGCATGCAAAAAATAAGCCATCACCCAACCCGAGATCACGAAAGATAGAGACACTACGGGTATCGGAAAATGGTGCCATTTTTTTTTTAAAAAGTTTGGAAATTTTTTTTACCACTTAGATAAAAAATAGTCTAGGCATGTTTGGTGTCTATGAACTCATAATGACCAGGAGAATCATAATGGCAGAAAGCCAAAGAAAAAACAAGTGTGGGATTGCACTTTTTTTTGCAATTTCACCACTCTTGGAATTTTTTTCCCTTTTTCTAGTACATGACGTGGTAAAACCAATGCTGTTGTTCAAAAGTACAACGTGTCCCGCAAAAAAGCAAGCCCTCAGACGTCCATATTGACAGAAGAATAAAAGGGTTATAGCTCTGAAAAGAAGGGTAGCAAAAAACGAAAACGCAAAACCGAAAAAAGCTCTGGCCATGGAAGGGGTAATGTCTGTTATGTACTAATTTCATATTGTTACACTCATTCTCTATAAGAAGAAAATAAAATAAAAAAAACCTTTCTCATATGCATAAATCTCTCAGGACAAGCATGTACTCGTGCACAATTTTATATTATTGCTCTGTACAACTGTACGTGGCCACAATGTGGCAATTAAACACTTCTTTGGGTCCCTAAAGTATGTCTGTATGCCTGAGATTTCATAGAATAGTTTTTTTTTTCTGACAGCATGCTTCATTAGCATTTGTTTTACAAAGCGCCATTTCTTAGGAAAATTCTCTGTAATAAAATGCTGTATTTATGCACTATATGGCGGTATAGTAAAATTCTCTGAGTCTCTGTTCAATCTTCCTGTACTCTGCTCTATCCTTAACTTGTCATTAGCTAAAAAATAAATGGAATTCTTTTTTTTTTTTTTAGAAGCAGTTCTCATGAAGCATAACTAGACCATTCCATTATATTGGTACACTTGCTAACTGCAGCTTTTAGCATGTATTATTTCTAAAGAGTCTTATATGCTTAAAGTCCAACCTCTCAAATTGCTCTATCAGACCTTTGTTCATTATGCAGTAATTAGAAGGAAACTATTAGCATCCATGCTTTGAACTTTTCAATGTAGATCAGAAATAGGGTAGTAAACCCAATTAAATTGAAAACATTTGAGCGAGTAAGAAAACCATTAAAGTCAATTTATTAGACCTGAATTTTTTTGGGTCAGTAGTAGAGAACATGCACATCAAACAGAAAAGCTTGAACCACTGATTTGCCCTTTAGCAAAAATCTTAACAGTTTACTAGATGCTGCGTGCAAGAGCTAAAGAAGCGAAAGGCGACTGATTGCATTCATGTCTAGGAGATGCGGACACAGAGTAGCTGCTTCCTCTGTCTATCAGACGATGATGACATTGTAGATGCTCTATACTGATATATGGACTATAATACTTAGCATTAAATGGCTTAACATTACATTTCCCACCTACTATGTTATCTATTCAAGTTCTATACCAATATCTTATGTAAAGGCTTTTCACAGTAAAATGAAGTAATATTCTGAATAATAATAAATATAAGATTCCCAAATAAGCAAACAGAGGTGGCACTCACCGTCCATGTAAAAATCCTTTATTTAAAGTCCTTAAAACATCACAGTGAGAGAATGGGTTAATCACTTCATAGACCAAGGAGGTTTCACGCTATTTGCACTTCAACAGGTCCTGGTCGCCATTCTCTCACTGTGATGTTTTAAGGACTTTAAATAAAGGATTATTGCACAGTTGGTGAGTGCCACCTCTCTTTGCTTATTCAAGACTATAAAGTACTGTTCTTTCATGGTGTGCACCCAAGTTACCTTTTGACCTTCAGTATTGTGCTGTCCTATAAGGTTAAGCTAAGTGGCAGATTTTACAGATTTGGTGCTGTTTTTAAGTCCCTTAACTTTCCTGGCATAAATGTAAAAGTAAATCAAATAAAAAGAAGCTAAGATTTGGGATGGGTGGTAGGAGTCAAACCAGCCATGTGTTATAAGGGCACATGGTGTCTTTTAGATGCCGATATAAACGCTGAGTTTTTACTACAAAAATACATCATGTAAACCCCAGCAGCATTTCACATAAAACATCTTTTTTGACGTCTCTTCCAATGTATTTTGCAGCATATTTCCCGCAGGCTTATCTTTTTCTTAAATTATGTGTGTTAATAGTAAGTGGCTTCCAAGTGGAAGCTACTAGTAGTATGGTCAGTTCACTCCTTTTAATCAGTTTAAAGTTGAAGCAGTTAAAAAAAGCATGCACGGCAAGTTCCTTATAGGTGACAAAGAAAATGTATTTTCATTCTTTTTAATGTTTTTTCAGCGCTTAGTCGGATAGGTTTCAGGCAGAATTCACCTGAAAAAAACGTGTGTACATATCCCCCCAAATAGATGAGTATAAATGCAAACACGGTAGGTTTACAAAAAATAAATCATGTTAGATGAAAATATTCAATTGATGCATATTTAGCAGTGCAAAAATATTAATAGGACCCTGGTCCATTAGCCACAAAAATAGTCCATTGCCGCTGGACCAGAGCTCAGTGAATGTTCTCCTATTTGTCGGCATCCCCAGTACTTTTTCCAATTAGTAGGACAGGCGAGGTATCATCAAAAAGCAGGCAGACAAAGAAATGATGTTGCATGTGAGATGTGCGGAGGAGAAGGGAGGACAACGACCGTTTCGCGATTACTCGCTTCCACGGGTCCTGCTTGTCCATTTGCTGTCCGTGGCACTTATGTGAATAAAGGACTGTATTTCTGCTGGTGAGTGCTACGTGTTTCCTTTCATTGTTCCCTGGATGTTGTCTGATTTCAGTTAAGCATCATTACCAACAATTTTTACCGCTGGGTTCAGATTTATTTGGATCCGTGTCTGTTAAGTGGTGATTTGTGCTCCCTAGAGCCGTTCGCTTTGCTCTTTACTTTGGAAATGTGACATAATAGTGTTTTCATAAAGAGGTGATCTTGGTCTTAGTAACACTAAGGTATCATAGATATTATCTATAAAAGTATTATTCATGTGACTGTCATGACCCAAAGTTCATGCAATGTATAAAAAAAATAAAATTTGATTACCAATTTTGGGGTTGAATCTAAATTAACATGTGTGCTAACAACCTTCAGTAATTTATGTTATTGTAGCATTTCAGAACCGATGAGACCAACTTTGTTCCCGATGCTCATCAATAAGTGTTCAGTTCCCATAACTCTGTCACCACTGTTCTTGCTTATACCACTATTAATATAAACTTTCTATTGTATTCCAGGAATATCCTACAAGACCTGTTATTTTGGTAATGCCTACACCCAATTATCTAGCCATCCCATTGTTGTCACTGTCAGACTCCTACAATGCCCTTCCTGCTTCTGAAGTGCCCACCAGGTCCGTGGAGTACCCGGAATCAGACCAGACAGTTCTATGGGGAGGTCACGGGGCCGTGATCCGTTTCCGTGGCCCTGGCCATGTCATGAAGTAGAGGATACTTATGTGGTGTTTGGTCGTGTCGCCACTCGTGGTGTTCGGCAATGGGTGGCCAATGCTGTGTTTTGGTCCACTGGGGCTGATATTGATGCAGCAAAGATGGTTCAGCTCCCCACTGGTAGAGTGTATATTTGATTGTTCACATGGTGATTAACGATGGGGTGCAGAGAATAAGTGAAGGACACAGAGAGGTGCAGTTTTCTTTACCTTTTACTTGAGAGTAGATGCAATCTGGGGTACCAATTACAGATAACGGATTGAGTCCAGCTTGCCTGGAGGCATTCAGGGGATCCACCCTGCCAGGTGGGGTTGGGGACCTTTCTTCTGCACTCTCTTTTCGGGTCCCTGCTGCTTGTAGCTAAGCTGTGGCCCTCTCCTGTGTGATGGTTTCTAACTTCTATGGCAGACAGTGTGAGCCTATATCATGGGTACTGTTCTTTTCACTGTCACCCCGGGCTTTTGATCTGCTGCCATGCCTTCAGGTGTTCAGTGTAACCAGGGAGCTTGCTGTCCCCTGCTCTCCAGATTCAGCTGTCAGGGCATATAGCACCCACCCAGCCAAGGATTCTGGCATCCCTTTTTGACAGCGCCCCGCTCTGGGGTCAGCTATACACAGTTGTTATTCCCCTGAGCACTTGTCTCTGCTTCTGCCCCTTCCCTCTCCACTGACAACTCTCCTCTCTCACTGTCCTATCACAAGCTCCAACAGGCTCCCATTTCCATGACACCTCTCCTGTTTACTCTCTAAGCTGACTTCTTTCTGACTCACTAACCCCTCCTGCTGGCCAGAATTTATAAGGAAGCTCCCCTTTCTGGCCTGGAGCAGGAATTGACATGTACACTGTGTTACCTGGCATGGGGACCCCCCTTGCCTCCAGGCATGACATCACCTATTAGAGGGAGACAATGTCACCATGACTACCAGACTCTGGGGTGCCACACTTCCAGCACATCAACTTCGAGAACTGACTGCTCACTGTTTTGTCAGATTTATCCCACTCCCTGACAGGTGACATTGCTAGGTGACAATCAGTGTTAGAGGCATTTCCTCCTTAGGAGAATACTGCGGTTCACTGAGGCACAATCTGCAAAATAATGGCGTGTAATGAATTAATGTAGGAAATGTTCATGGGTCTTTGTCTTGTTAGAGTTACATTTCTAAAATGCCCACTTTTACAACAAGCAGAATTTTTTTATAAGTTATAGAGCAGTTAACACATGGATTGTCATTGTAAACATATTATGCGCATCCGGTCTATGAGATATATTGAAAAATCTATGCAGATTGTAGTGTGAAATGTGGCTACAGATCCTTTTTAAAATACTAATAACTTTTTTTTATATTTATCACATGCAATGAGCAGCAAACAAATGGTCAGAGACCTAATGTTGTGCTCAGGTGAGTTATCATTCATCTTTCCACTATTCCTCTGAGCATAGTGTTAGATTCAGCAATTAGAGTCAATAACTGAATAATAAATCATAGGCTAAGATGAAAAGCATTTGTTGCATATATGACATTGAATGGCACAAATAAAATTCAGAGTTCAGAGACAACCTGAAATGTAGGTATCTTGAATACATCAGAACTGAATCCAACAAAAACATACTCTTTATACCGTTGTATGAAATTGGAGTTATATGAGGGTCCTGCAAAGTCCTCATTGATCTTGCTTTATATAGTTATAGTTAACACACTTAAAAAAATGTAAGTATGCATAAAGGCACTGAGAGATGTGGAAGGACAACCAAAAGGAGCACATGTACAACCACAATGCATGGTTTTGCACACCCCAGGAAAGCAAATCTTTCCCTACTGATCCCATTTGTTGATCCAATTTGCCAAACATTCAGAAAATAATTTTACACATTACTTAAACACTTATGCTATTTTCTTATAAAAAAAAAGCTTCCAAGCCTTTTTTGAAACGATCGATTGTTTTCCCACTGTAATCAGCGCTTGAGGTAGACTATTCCACAGACTTACAGTTTTTAATAGTTCATAAAAACGTAAAAAATACATAACAAAATTGCATTTTTTTCACTGCACATGGAATACTTTTCCTTTTCCAGTCTATTTTATGATATACTAAATTTGTCATTCAAAACTACAACTTACCAACCAAGAAACAAACCTTCACACCGCTATGAAAATGGAAAACTTAAAAAGATGATTACTCTTGGATGTGGAGTTGGAAAAAGAAAAAAATGCAAAAATGAAAATTGGCTGTGAAGGGAAGGGAGTTTGCATAAAACTAATCACATAGATTTGTAGTGAGTGTAGCCTCAGCAAAAATAGCACCTTTAGTTTTCTATTACATTCCATTCTTCCAAAATTGAAGTATAATCAATCATGCTAATTAGGGTGCTTAATGCACCCTTGGTGAGAACAAAAGCCTCAGTGCACTGTTCTGACCACTAGTTTTGCATGTCCAATCACTCGCACTGGTGTTTAACAATGTTGGCTTGAATGGGGCAAATCTCTGAGCAGAGAAAACTAAGACAAGCGAGTGCAGTTAACCACTGTTTGGGGAGGCAGGGGCATGCAAAACCAGTGGCCAGTATGGTGCACTGAGACTCTGCCCCGAATGCCCTAATTGGCATACTTTTTTAAAATTTTACATCTATTGTAAGACCAGGGTCAAACATGCGAGAAACTCACACAATTCTCGTGTGAGTCTCTTGCATGAACCCCCGACACTGCCACCGGCATTATTATCGGAGCATGCGGCAGCATGTATTTCTATGAAGCCATACGCTCTGATCCGAGTGCCAGCAGCAGTGCTGGGTGTTCATGCGAGAGACTCGCACGAGAATCATGCAAGTTTCTCGCATGTGTGACCCCGGCCTAACACTGAGGCCATGTTCACCTGTTCAGTATTTGAAGAGTATTTTACATCAGTGCTTGTAAGAAAGAACCAGGAGAGGGTGAAAAATAGTAAAGTGGTGATGTGTTTCTATTATACTTTTCTGCTGACTGTTCCACTCCTGATTTTGACTTACATATACTGATGTTAAAAACTGACCAAATACTGATTATGTAGCTGTGACTTAAATGTGCTATTTACTTTTAGTTTAGACTGACAGATTCCCTTTAAAGAGCACAGAATGACTGTTGAAAAAAGTACATGCACTCATTGCTTTACGGAGGGGGGCAATCACTTATATACACCTTCACACCTGCTTGTTGTACCTCTATCTCCACCCTTCTCTGCCTCTAAGAAGCCAGAGCTGTCAGTCAAAGAAAATGGGGAGGGGTGGAGATAAAGGGAAAAGAAGCAGGTCGGAAGGTGTACAGTGTATAAATATTTAGTCATGCCATGATGAACCGAGCGCCTGTACTTGGTTTGAACAGTCATTCTGTGCTACCCTCCCATTAGAATTGTAAGATCAGTGCGATGCAATACCATTATTTGTGATTTTATAGGCATCCAAGACTCTCTTGAACCTGTTCCATGAATCAACTATTGTTGATTCATGGAACAGGTTCAAGAGAGTCTTGGATGCCTATAAAATCACAAATAATGGTATCAAATTTCTGGACATTGGTCGTTGATCCAGAGATTTTGATTCTGTAGTCAGAAAGGAACTTTACACTTTAATATGAGGCAATTAGCATCTGGCTCAAAGCAGTGTTCTGGATCAATATTTTAGGACTAAAGGTTGGACTTGTATCTGTATCCATTTCTCAACTATATTGACTGTTTAATACGGGTGCGTGCATGTGTTTGATCTCCTTCCCTCCAAACCTATTCAATTGTAAATTCTGCTCGTTTTTTATTTTCAGCATCTCTTCTTTTCCAGGCTCTAATTCTGTGAATATTGCTTAAAAAAATGGAAATAAAAAACATGACTTTTGTAATGTTTAGAAAAAGCCTTTCAGCAAACAAACATCTTTAACACATTCAGCAAGTGAAAATTAATTAAAACAGGAGCTTCACAGCTGAACCATTCATTCCGCTCAGATATACACTCATACACAGAGTCAGAGTATTTAGGAAGCAATGGCTTCAGAATAAAAAGACATCCTGATTAATCATCTACTGCTCGTAGCCTGAATTGTAAGGGCAGGAAAACACTCATTTTGTATTGCTAAATAAATATTACAGGAACATGCTGATAACAGATATGAGCTTTAACAGCCAAGTGATAACAGATCTTTTTTGCATAATGGAGAAGGACAATAACACACATACAATAAGTTAATACCTCCTCATTTATTATTACAAATCCCAGTAATTGGATCTCATGAAGTAAGATGTCTGCTGTCAACATGTAGTTATATTTGGTTGAAATTTGCAAATATTAAAAAGCGCACTTCAGGGATGTATGGAGAACAGTGGTTTTAAACTCAATTATTCAGGTTTTAATAACTTTTTTGTAAATGACATGTTAATAATCTAAGATATCAAAAGAGCTCAGGCTTGGAAGAGAGATCAGTGGTGTTTGCTTTATTCTAGTGCCTGTGTGTTTTAAGTAATAATCTTGCTAATTTCCTTTTCAGTCCATCACATTTTTCTTTTCAAATGTAAAACGCTATCTGGGGCTTGAATTGAGCTCTCTTTTGACAATAAAAAGGTTAAATAATTTATTCTTGGGAAGTTGTATTTAAGCTTTTTTATTAAATGAAAAAAATTTTTTGACTGACAGCTTAGGTTAAGTTCCCACAATGAGTTTTTAGTGAGTTTTTGACACTGTGTGTTTTCGCTGCATAAAAAGTGCAGTGTCACATGCCATGTTCACACGTTCAGTATTTGGTCAGTATTTTACATCAGAATTTGTAAGCCAAAATCAGGAGTAGAACAACCAGAGGAAAAGTCTAATAGAAACACGGGCACCACTTCTGTTTTTCACCCACTCCTCGTTTTGGCTTAGGCCAGGTTCACATTGCTGTAGCACAGCCCGTTCAACGCATAGCGTTGACGGGCTGCATTAACGCTATCGGATAACGCGATATGCTATACCGCTAGCGCTGATGATTCATCAGCGCTAGCGGTGACGGAGCCTCAGATGCTGCAGCCCGCATCCGGGGCTCCGTCAGTGAAAGATGGCACATCACGAACGCATGCTGCTTTACGGCATGCGTCGCGATGTGCCACATAATGGGGGTCAATTGCAGCTTTAACAGACTGCGTTACACCGTGTTATACCATGGTGTAACGCAGTCCGTTAAACGGACTGCTATAACGCAGTGTGACCCCAGCCTTACAAAAACTGATGTAAAATACTGACCGAATACTTACAATGTGAACATGGTCTTACAGTTCCAGAAAAGTAGATAGGGGTTTATAGAGATCCTATGACACAATCTTATGTTCTTTCTTTATTCAGTGTAAAATTACCTCCTGTGCTGGTGTGAAATTTGCAACATATCAATTTATCTTGTGGGAACTCTGAATTTTATGTGTTGATATTGCCCCAAAAATTACATTAGATGCAGAAAATCCGCAGGAAAAAAAGCACACAAATGAAAAATTGAACATTCATGTAATTTGCACATTACTGGAACAGTAAAGTTTATTTAAATGGTTTTTCCACAAACAAAGTTGATTTTAATCAATAGATCTTTGGTTAATAATAAGTTCCACAATTGGATGTGTTTAAATAAAATGTCCCTGTGCTGAGATAATCTTATACATGTGCCCCTGCTGTGTACTGTGTAATGGCTGTGTCTGACTGTACAGGAACATGGTCTGATCATACCACAGCTCCTGGGCAGGGTAGGAAGCAAAAGAGTATACAGACATTACAGTGTGGGGTTCACGGCTGATTCTTTTCACGAGGCAAAACATTGTTTAAAAGCAGGCAGGGAAATGTTTTACATCACAGAAAGAATCAGCTGTGATCCCGTGCTGTAATGTCTGTATAGTCTTTTGTGTCCAGCACTGCTGTGGTATGATCAGACCATGTCCCTGTACGGTCTGACACGGCCATTACATGGTACACAGCAGGAGCACATTTATAAGAATCTCTCAGCATAGGAACATTTTATTTAAACACATTCAATTGTGGAAGTTATTATTATTACAAGACCTATTGATTAAAATGTACTTTGTTTGTTGTACAACCCCTTTAGGCCAAGTGCCAGGAAGCATCAAAAAGAAAGCAGCTGTATTTAAAACAAGACATACCAAAATACGGTACACATCAAAGTGTAAAACAAGATGATAAAAAAGTGAAATAGTGCAAGTAACGTAATTTAATTAAAAGGTACATAAATACTTCAGGAAATGTGCAGCATCAGAAATGCACCAAATATGTATTGTGGGAACATAGCCCTAGAATGTTTATGGCTATAATAACTTAAATTGTGTTCCATTATCTAAAAATAATCCCCTTGGAATAAGTTCTATTGTGAATACAGTAATTATTTACCCATGTTCCATTCCCTCCATTTAATCTTTTAGAGCTACTTCTGCTTTGCAACTGATATAGCAGGTATATATAACTTAAATTTTTTTACTATATTTCCCATGCATAAGATAGATGACTTATTTATTACTCAAGATCTGCTTACTCAGAACCCCTGTGATCCTAAGGACATGGCTCGAAAAGCCATATTAGAATGGAATCTAAGTCGAATATAAGCAACTCAACTAATTTTATTGTCCATGGGACAGCTGGAGGTAGCAAAGGAAGGAGTACAATTCATGGATTTTTCTGTCACTTTCTTAGAAAGAAAAAAGAGTGAAAGGCGATTCCGACAGCTAAGTAGGAAAGGATTCTTTACAGTTAGAGCAGTCAGAATATGGAATGCCCTACCGCAAGAGGTAGTAATGGCAGACACTATAACAGTATTTAAAAAAGGTACAGATGATTTCTTCAATACACATAATATTTTGGGTTATAGTAAATTTAGTGACCAAAGAACAATTGGTAGAGAAAGGTTGAACTCGATGTAACAATGTAACTATGTAAGGGTTTTTCCCAAAATAGCAAATTATTGCCTATTATTATGATAGGGGATACCTTGCTGATCAGAGGTGGCATGACTGAAGGGGTTCTACAGAACCCAATCTGGAGTGAAGAGGCTCTCCCGTTCTTCTGTCTACAGAGGATCATTCTTGGGATCCATGTGAGTCCTAGGAGTCAAACCCACAGTGGTGAGCAAACAGAGCGTTAAAGAGTAACCTTTGCTTTAATATCTATTTCAAAAGTCAATAATACATGTAAAAATAAGAAACTTTGAAATATATTTTATCAGAGAAATCTGCTTTTTTCTTCTCATGATTTCAGTTCGCTTCCATATGATTCTATGTACAAGGAAACAAGAGGAGAGAGGAGCTCTATCCTCTTCCTTCCCCTCCCCTTATTAAAAAATAGAATGTGCTTGGACCAAAAAAATATACAGAAAAAGAGAACTGTCAATATTATATTAACCTACAAAATTCTATGAAGTCACAACCTCCATGTTATAGATAAAATATATGAATTTTATTAAGAACTACATTAAAAACATAGAAGTACCAAAAATTAAGTATAAAATATTAACCAGTGTAAATTGAAATAATAAAAAATACAAGATTCTCAGTGAAGGCTCAGGGAGGGAGGTACACAAAGAAAAAAAAATTAAAATATTGACAGTAAAGGATAATTCACTGGCAGAAATTATATAACAAATTCAGCAATATCGCTAAACTAGTTCAGTATGTAACAATCCCTTTAAGGTAAACAGTCTTTTCATAGCACAATAAGAAGAACATGACAACCACCATGTGAGCAGATCAATGGTATAGTATATAGATTCATAGAAGTTTTATTGGCAGAACTAAATACACATTAGTTTTGCCAAAGCAAGTGTACAAAAGGGAATAGGGATAGGGACTGTAGGGCTGTTGGGTAGGGGCTGTAGGAAAGGTGGAGGGGGGCAGATCCAGGATGGGGGCTATAGAAGTCCATGGTATATGTGAAGGTGGATGGGGATGGGGACAGATCCAGGATGGGGCTATAGAAGTCCATGGCATATCATAGTTCTTTTTCTCGCAGTCTATGACATTCGCTCACATATTGCGCTGCTATCTCCACTGCTCTCTCTTCTTCCCCCAGCAGGATATATGTTTTCTCTTGCTCCTTCATGGTGATGAAATCCGGGAAGAGATGTGAGAGTCTCCTGAAGTGAGTGTCCCTCACTGCTGAGTATTTGGGGCAGTGTAGTAAGAAGTGGGTCTCATCCTCCAGGGTCTCCTGGTCACAGTGTTGGCACAGTCTTTCCTCCCTGGGCTTGTAGCTCTGCCTGTTTCGGCCGACCTCGATGGCCAGACTGTGGGCACTGAGTCTATATTGGCTCAGGATCTTGTGGTCTCTGGGGTCTGGGAGTTTTTCCAGGTATGGTGCCAGTCTGTAGTCTCTCTGTAGACTCCGGCACATGGTCACTTTCTGTGAGTTGATGATATCGTTCTTCCAGTCACTGACATACCTCTCCTGGCCTTCGTCTATCATCTTCCTGATTCCGGTTTTTGTCAGGTTGTTGTGATTGGTGCTCTGGTCATGTTGGGTTTGGGTGGGCTGTTCAGAGGATCCTGGTTTTTCTGTATATACAAAAACCTTCATTGTGTTAGCAAACTCTGTGAATGAAACATGAACACATTGAGAGCTCATGAGTCCAAGAATATTTATTCTTCAATAGTACAAGAATATCTCTGCTCATTCAGTCTGATTGACTGATGCTGCTTGTACTGATCAGTGTGAGATCTTAGTAATAGGAAGGGCACTGAGGAGCTGCCATCAAGCCAAAATGGGCAGAGATTGAGTAAAGCATTATAGCTATAGCTATTCTGCCTTGGATTTTCAAAGTAAGTACACCAGCCTTATGTTTAACAAATCTATTTATTAATGTAAAAAGTTTGCATTGTAAAGTCAAGTGATTAGACTGTTTTTTTAAATATTAAAGATCAATTTTCAATCATTGCAGTAATGTAAATAGGAAGATTTATGCACCCAGATGCATGCTATATTAAGATTATAATCTGAAATACAAATAATGGTTGTACATTATGCATTGGGTAAAACATAACTAGAATTTTGTAATGCTTTAAGAATAATCTGAAGTACAGAATTTACTCTGTCTGCAGCTGTCAATCAGCAATGTGATTTCTTGCTTTCCAGTCTTGCTCAGTAGTTTTTTTTCCAGTGACCTAATCAATACAGATTCTATCACAAATGATTAAGGAGAAGGTAGACTGGTACAACCAATTAACTATAAGATGATTAAATGGGATTTTAAATTGTGCTAGGGAAACATCCATATGCACACCTAATAAAAATGCATTGTGAAGGACTGATACCCATTTTCAATTATTCTTATTTTTAAATGAGTTGAGATTAAAAAGTACAGATTATTTGATAATTTGTTACATTTTATTTTCATATATTAAATTTAATAAAAGATCTATAATTGAACCCAACTGTCATATACAGTATATTAAAATGTTTCAGTAGTTTCATATAATACTAGAAGCAAACTATATACAGCTCTGGCAAAAATTAAGAGACGACTGCAAAATTTTCAATTTGTCTGATTTTATAGGTATATTTTTGGAGAAAATGTAAATTGGTCTTTTTTTCTATAAACTACTGACAACATGTCTTTGAATTTCCAAGCACTAAACTTTATATTTATTTTCAGAAAATGAGAGATAGTCAAAAGAACCAAAAAATGCAGTGCTTGCAGACATCAACTAATGCTAAGAAAACAAGTTCATAATCATTTAGAAACAACAATGCTAATGTTTTAACTCAGGAAGAGTTCACAAATCAATAATTTGTGGAATAACCATGATTTTTAATCACAGCTTTCATGCATCTTGATATGATTTCCACCATTTCTTATTGGTTTTATAGCTTGTGAATATCCATCTCCTTTTCATTACACTCCAGAAGTTTTCAATGGGGTTCAGGTCTGGAGATTGGGCAGGCCATGACAGGGATTTGATGTGGTGGTCCTTCATCCACACATTGATTGACCTAGCTGTGTGGCATGGCACATTGTCCTGCTGCAAAAAACAGTCCAAAGAGTTGGGGAACATTGCCTGAGCAGAAGGAATTAACATTTTTTTCCTGGAAAACCATGTATGATGCTTGATTCATGAGTCCTTCGCAAAGAATAACCTGCCCAATTCCAGCCTTGCTGAAGCATCCCCAGATCTTCACCGATCCTCCACCAAATTTCTCAGTGGGTGCAAGACACTGTGGCTTGTACGCCTTGCCAGGCCTCCATCTAACCATGAGATGACCAGGTGTTTGGCTAAGCTGAAAATTAGACTCATCAGAGAAGAATACCTTACTCTAGTCCTCTATGGTCCAATCCTTATGGTCTTTGGCAAACTTCAGCCTGGCTCTCCTTTGCTTCATATTGATGAAAGGCTTTTTTCTAGCTTTACATGACTTGAGCCCTGCCTCTAGGAGCCTGTTACGAACTGTTCTTGCCATGCACTCCACCCCAGCTACCATTTGCCATTCCTTTTGTAGGTCACTTAATGTCATCCTGCAGTTGCTGAGTGACATTCAATTAAGATGACGGTCATCTCGATCAGAGGAAAGTCGTTTTTGCCCTCTGTCAGTCTGTAGCTTTGTTTCCCCCAATGACTGCTGCTTGACCTTGTTGTAATGTACTGCCATCTTAGAAATGTTAAGGATGGAGGCAATATGATGCTCACTACATCCCTCTGCTAGTAAAGCCAGAATTGAGCCCTTCTTTTCCTCACCCAAAACTTTTTTTTTCAACTATTTTGGCATGGTTAAAAGTTATCTTTTCATTCCTATTACTTTTGGGATATTACTAGCACTTGCTTTGCCATCCAGCTTGTCCTATTGCAAGAGGATTTTCCTTTGTTAAATAAGATTTAGTTCAGGAGATCACCTAATCAGAAGCACATTAAGTAGTAGAGGTATACTCTGGTTGAAATGCCACTGACACTGGAATGGAATGGCTGTCAGACAAGTAGAGAAGCTGATTTTTATAAAACTGTGCATTGGTCTCTTAACTTTTGCCAGATCTGTATATGTCTCTGATACATCTGTAGATGTGAGATTAGTCAGAATGACAGAAAGTAGGCGGTGTTCTTGTGGTTAAGTGATTTAAAACAAAAATGTGATATCAAATTGTAGAGAGGGAGTCTGCCAATCAGAAATACCATTTGAGCAACCTGTGCAGCTCCACTGGGGCCCAGAGGGAAAGGCGGCCCATTTTGACCTCCAAAGCAGGTGGAATTGTCCATTATGACAAGTTATCAGACTGCAAAGTGCCGATAGACTATTCTTCCATAGGAAGAAAACCCGCCACTCACATGTAGAATAATTGCTCATTTTATCCAATAAAATCAAAACAGTTAAAGATGTTACAGCCCATCCATTGTTTTTTTCAACAATGGAACAACCCTACAATTGAGTTTCATATATAACAGCACCAAGGAAAAGACATCACAATAATTAACATAACAACAGCAAAAACTGTGTATACAAAATTATACAGAAATGACATTTTTATACAAAGAGTACAAATTATAATAATACCCAAACCCCATACCAATCCTTGCATAAATTATTGATAATATTTACAAAATGTGCATTTTTTACCTCAGACGCCTTCACTTCTCTGACTCATGGCTTGTCCGTGAGAAGTAACCAGTGTCACAACATGTTTATTGATCCTGTGACTTCCGTGACCTTTTCTTCTTGGCATTCAAATTTTCAGTTTGAGTAGTGTATAAGTCTATTAAGTAGACAGGACAGGTCAGGAGACATAGCAGTTGGACCAGGTCTTCCGTTGTGGGAAGGATCCATGTTTAAAGGATGTGTTAAACCAGCCTTAAAAGTGTCTCCAGATTGCAAATTGGTAGAATTGAAAAATATAAAGTACTTTCCATTCTCAATGGTGTAAAGATTTTTAATTTTATAGTGTATAGCTCATTGCCTAGGCTACTGACCAACTCACAGTTCCTGCTTGGCCAACTACGTGAGGCACAAGAAAGTGCTATGCTATAACAGCCTGCTTGCCCCACTCTTACTAGCTTTAGTACCCTAGATTTCTCCCTTGCTGTAGAGACTCTGGTCTATAATGTCCATCTCCCCTGACACAGCAGGAAGGCAAGGGACATACGCTGTGTGCCCCTGAAGACCCAACTTGAGAAAACCTTCTTAATGATAGATGGGAAATACTGTAACAGTCAACTTAGTTTGGGAATATTGAATTAGTGCACCATGACACCTATGTCTTCTTGTTACCACAGATCAAGTTTCCCTTGAAATTTAGTCCTTTCTTCTACTTGGACTATAATACTTATTAAGGTTTGACCATGAATTGAGGAATAAATTTAAGCTAGTTTAAAAGTTGTGTCTAGTTTTAGAAGGGACTGGATGCCTTTCTTGAAAAGTATAATATTACAGGGTATATACTGTACACTAGTTTCCTTAATATTGCGTTGATCCAGGGAGCTAGTCTGATTGCCATATGTGGAGTCGGGAAGGAATTTTTTTTCCCCAATGTGAAGCTTACTGTTACCACATGGGTTTTTTTTGCCTTCCTCTGGATCAACATGTTAGGGCAAGTTAGGATATGATAGGGGTTGAACTAGATGTACTTAAAGTCTCCCTTCAACCTTAATAACTATGTTACTATGTTACTGTGTTACTAGTACTGAAACCCAGTCCCATTAATTTTAATGCAATGCCAAAAACAACCTATGCACAAGAGTGGTGTTGTTCCTGAAAAGACAATTGTCCAATCCATGGCAACCTAGTTAACAATGTTGACCCTTTTGAAAATTGTCGAAAAAGTAGAATTAAAGTAATATTCAAGTTATTAAGTATAAACTGAAGGCTTCAGAGATTGCTTGGAATTATCTATCTAAGTGGTCTTTTTAAGACTGCTAAGTAAAAGCTTGCAATTTAAATCTATATGCAGAAAGGTATCACTGAATGTCAAGAGCTAAAGTGAAAAATTATAAAATCTGAATGAAGGTTAGATGTCACGATCTTAATATTGTACTAATATGTTGCCACTTTGATAATTGTATATGGATAAGTCATTTTTTAGATGTAAGTATGTAGTTTTATTAAATATTTTCATAAAGTAGGGTAAGTGGTCATCAGTCACTACTATGACATAGGAACAGGCATGAATTAAACTACAAAAATACTGTACCTGCAAATATATTAGAATTGCATTATGTATCATGCAGCTCTGAACATTAATATTAAATATGCTGGATCAAGTCTAATTAGCACATGAAAATGAGCATAATATATTCCAATATATTTAAATGTCAGGCACTGGCAAAAAAGAAGCCTCTTTGGGCATTGCTGAAAATATGTATCATAAATCAGAAAGTGTATTCAATATTATCATTTTGTTGCATTTTTATTGTGATCCCCTCCAGTTTCATCACCATCTTTTATCTTAAAAGTGTTTTCCAGGTTTAGCCTAAAGTGTGGAATGTTATTAACAAATAGGAGCTACTTACACATCCAATACCTGTAACAACCCTGTCAGTGCATGCGGCTTATCACGGCTGAACAGGGTAACTCACCCGCAGCTATGAGGGAGCCCGAAGTCTGGTATCACGGAGGTGTACAGGTGGACGGGACCTGGACCAGAAGGACCTGTAAACACGTGACCGCGTGTCAGAGGAGGGGGCGGGGTTACCGCAAATCAGTGCTGGAAGTCGGCTGTCCTGGAGATATGCGGTGGGGAACCAGAGGACAGACTCAGGTCAGACAAATCAGAGGATCATGCACATAGAGGGCAGCGCAGTTCAGAGGGATCAGGCAGAGGGTAGTCAGGACATTGCCAAGGGGTCATACACAGAGAGGGCAGCGCAGTACAGAAGGGACAGGCAGAACTCTTAACAGGGACAAAACCAAATCAGAACCAGACAAACGTAAAGCAGCACAAGCACAAAGCACTGGCACAGGCACAACAGGGTCAAACACACTTGGCCAAGGGTCAGAGTATAAGCTACAGGGAATGGCCCCACAATGAGGCTATAAGGAGTCTCCCAGAATCCCAGAGTGAGGCCCATCCAGGTTAACCCAAGAACCACCAAATCCCAGCTCAGCAAACCATGACAATACCTGATCGTTTTCAAAAGTTGTAATTGTCTCCTCCATCATAGCAGTTATTTCTATAATTTTCCCTACCATAAAACCAATTTTGACTAAATCTAAGAAAATTTAACTAAGCTGAAAATAAAACTAAAATATTTACATTCATCAATGTATTGTGTAAGATAAATTTCACTTTGTATGACAAGGGATATTCTGTCCTAAACAAGTGATGCTCCTGAATTGAATAGCTGATGACTGTCAGACCACTGTGGGTCCTACTACTAAAGTCCCCACTGTTTGCCAATATGAGGAAATGAAATCACACCCATGATCAGTTGAATGAAGATTTAGGTTTGCAATTAGGACACACATCAATCTAAAGCCCCCGTTACACACTGCGATATCGCTAGCAATATCGCTGTAAAGTCACCGATTTTGTGACGTTGCAGCGATATTGCTAGCGATATTGCTGCATGTGATACTTACCTCCGACCGGCTCCCCCGCTGGTTATCGCTGATCGCGCGAGAAGCTGCTGGATCATTTCTCGTCGTCAGCTTCCTACGGCGCTTCCTGCTGTGATGATGAGCGACGCGTGGAGCCGGGCGGGAGGACACAGGATCGCCGCGTCTGACAGGTAAGTAGCAATCCCCTTCCCCAGCGATGTCGCTAGTGAGATCTGCCTGAGTGGCAGCTCACTAGCGACCACCCAGCGATGCACCAGCGATCCTGACTGCGTCATATTGCTGGTTGGGATCGCTGGTGCATCGCTAGGTGTAACAGTACCCTAACTGTAAACAGATAACATGTTTAGGCTTAAATGTTTAATATTCTGCAATTGAGGTACATAGTTATAAAAGTTATATATGCAATTGTTATGAAGCTTCATTGTTATTTAGGGAAGAGTTGCTCCTATAAAAACTATTGTTTATAAGGTGACTCACATAGTCTCTGATGTTCCATGCTAGAGCGTCTTAGGGGTTACTTTTGTAAACTTAATGAATATTGTTTTCAATGTCTTTTTTTGGGTCTTCTGCAAATATGACACATAGCCCGACACCAGGTTCTGTCAGTGTTCTTTAAAAATCCTCATGCTTTTGGGCAATGGCCTCCAGCTCACTATTATTCTTGGGTTTAAGCGTTGCATCCACCTTCTTCAAAGTCCGCCAAAGATTTTCAATGAACTTCAACTGAGATGACTGTGCTGGTCACTCCAGAAGCTTTCAGGACTTCTTGTCCATCCAAGCCTTTGAAAACTCTGAGATATGCTTGAGATCTTTTCTCTATTAGAGGGTTCTATAATGCCCAAGCTTCAGCTTCTTCGAAGGAGGCATGTCATCTCTTAGGATTGCTTGATGGATTCCGTTTTGCTCTGTATATACTGAAGGTGTTTCTTATTGTCATACCAAAAGTAAGACCAAGCTACCAGTATGCTTTACTGTAGGCATGCTGTACTTTTTCAACAAATGCTTCATTCTTCTTCCACTAGATATACTACAGTTCCATAAAAGTTTCAGAGTTTAATGAGGTTGTCCACTACTTTATCATGAATGACTTATCCCCAATCAAATGCTATCTTTGTCAGCAGCAGAGGCAGCTAGCCAAAAACTGCTTAATTGTGGATCTGCAACGTCTTCTGATAGTGGCCTGCACATCTGCCTCCTATTGATTTAAATAGGAGGTGGATGTGTAGTACTTGGCGGAGCAGCTACGCAATTGTGTATTTCAAGCATATCCCGAAGATTGGTCATCAATGATAAAGTAGAGGACATCCTCTTTAATTGCTCAAACAAAGTAAAGATTTAATCAGAATTAAATCACTATTGCATATATGCCATTAGTTTAGATGATAAAATCCCGATGACGCATTCCTGTTGAAACTGAAACCTTAGTTCCTGCTGCCACCGAATCTTGTTGCAGGTCTTTTTTGCAGTCTGTTTTTAGGAATTTGGTGGCACTTTCAGCTTGTGAACTATGCTTTCAATGAAATCTCTAAGTACATTCAATGTCCATGCTGTCTTTCTGGGCTAGCAAACATTAGGAATGGTGATAAAACCTGTTGTTTGGCATCACATTTGCAGCAGTTCATAACAGCTAAAATATGCTCTGTTAGGTTCTTAAGACACCTGTCATGAAGGAGATGAATAATTATTAGTCTGCCGTAGTCATTAAAAGTAGCATTTTGTTAGGAATTTGAAGAAACCACTTGTTATATTAGTTTAGCTGGGGTATTTACAATTAATTTGTCACCAGATTTCTGCTACTTTGTCTGAGAGCGGCACAATGCAGATGTTGAGACCCTGATTCCAGTAATGTTTCACTTACTTGGCTGCTTACTACAATTTTGTTAAATCACTGTTTGTCCATTTGTCAACTGCAGATCTACAAGTTCTTTGAATGCTGAGATGTGTAACCCCAACCAAAACACCGACTGATGGATTTCTGTGTTCACCATGCATAAGCAGAAAGCTGCTAATCAGTGGTGTCAGTGGAGTTAGAGAGAGTTCATAAAATTCATAAATATGGAGGACTATAAGGCAATAGGTTTTCTAGTACTCTGCTAATAATCTCTGCTGATAACACAGCTATTTACCAAAACAACAATAATCTTAATATACAGTGAAAAATAATATCAAGGCCAAACAATCCACCTACCAATCAACTGTAAATTCGAAAAATGCATTTCTAACTATTTAATGTTCAGTAGTTTATATCCAATTACCAGCCTTTGAATATATATATATATATATATATATATATACCATATTTTTCGGATTATAAGATGCACTTTTATGATCCCCAAAATTATGCGGGAAAAATTGGATTGCGTATTATAGACAAAACACTGTTCTTACCGAGGGGTCAATGCTGCAGGCCAGGAGCTTGGGGGTTTGCGGTGGTGATGCGGAGGTCCTGCAGTGCTGGTGCGGTGGCAAGCGGTGGTCCTGCTTTGGTGGTATAGCGGTGAGCGGTGGTGGTATGGTAGCGAGAGGTAGCCTTGTGGCAGTGGCATATGGTGGCAGCTATTCTTCCTGTGTCCAGCTTCCGGCTTCTCACTCGACACAGGCGCAGATGGAGAAAAACCAAGATCTCCATCCGCACCTGCCTCTACGCGATGTCTCCAGGAAAATGGCAGTGGATGCAGCGCTGGCACAGATGGAGATCTTGACACCAAGATCTCAGGAGATATCTCAGCACCAAGATCTCATCTGCGTATGCACAACCCCAGCAGGAATTTTCCCAGCGTCCACTGCATAGTAATCAGTGCGCTGGCTCTGGGCTTTCACAAAATGTCAGCAGATACCAACCACCACCGAACAATCGCAGCGCCACTCTTTTCTCCTCCAGCTGCAACAAATGGACCCTGCTCCACTGCGGCCTGCAAAACCAAGCACCCTCAGTGCCACTTTTGCCTCTTCCAGCTGCGACCCTGGGACCCAGCTCCACTGCGATCTGCAACACCGAACACCTCTTTCTCCCAGTTTGGGGTCTGCAGCATTGCCCCACTCCTGCCTCCACCAGCAGTGAACCTGGGACCCCGTTACACCGCATCCACCACCCCCAGTAAGCAATAAGATGCCTGGATTGTAAGAAACACCACCATTTTATTAAAATAACATGTTTTCCTATTTTTCTCCTCAAAGTTTGGGGTGCATCTTATATTCCAGTGCGTCTTATAAACCGCTAAATACAGTATATATATATATATATATATATATATATATATATATACATTCCTCTTTTATTCTATAAACTACTGACAACATGTCTTCAAATTTTCAAGCACTAAATTTTGTATTTATTTTCAGAAAATGAGAAATGGTCAAAAGAACAAAAAATGCAGTGCTTGCAGACCTCAAATAATGCTAAGAAAACAAGTTCATAATCATTTAGAAACAACAATACTAATGTTTTAACTTAGGAAGAATTTTGTGGAATAACCATGATTTTTAATGACAGCTTTCATGTTTCTTGGCATGCTTTCCACCAATCTTTCACACTGGTTTTGGGTGACCTAATGCCACTCCTGGTACAAGAATTTAAGCAGTTCTTCTTTGTTTGATGGCTTGTGACTATCCATCTTCCTCTTGAGTTCACTCCAGAGGTTTTCAATGGGGTTCAGGCCTGGAGATTGGGCTGAGATTTGATGTGGTGGTCCTTCATCCACACATTGATTGACCTAGCTGTGTGGCATGGCACATTGTACTGCTGGAAAAACTAGTCTTCAGAGTTGTAGAACATTGCCTGAGCAGAAGGAATCAACTGTTTTTCCAGGATAACCTTGTATGCAGCTTGAATCATATGTCCTTCGCAAAGATAAACCTGCCCAATTCCAGCCTTGCTGAAGCATCACCAGATCATCACCGATCCTCCATCAAATTTCACAGTGCGTGCAAGACACTGTGGCTTCTACACCTCTCCAAGTCTCTGTCTGACCATTAGATGACCAGGTGTTTGGCAAAGCTGAAAATTAGACTCAGCAGAGAAGATTACCTTACTCCAGTCCCCTATGGTCCAATCCTTATGGTCTTTGGCAAACTTTAGTCTGGCTCTCCTTTGCTTCTCATTGATGAAAGGCTTCTTTCTGGTTTTACATGACTTGAGCCCTGCCTCTAGGAGCCTGTTACAAACTGTTCTTGACATGCACTTCACTCCAGCTGCCATTTGACATTCCTTTTGTAGGTCACTTGATATCATTCTGCAGTTACTGAATGACATTCGAATAAGATGATGTTCATTCCGGTCAATGGAGATTCGTTTTCACCCTTTGCCGGTCTGTAGCTTTGTTGTACCTATTGTTTGCTGCTTGACCTTGATGTAATGGACTGCCATCTTAGAAATTTTTAGGATGGAGGCAACATGACGCTCACTGTATCCCTTAGCTAGTAAAGCCAGAATTGAACCCTTATTTTCCTCACTCAAGACTTTTCTTTTCAACTTTTTTGGCATGGTTAAAAGTTATTTTTTCATTCCTATTACTTTTGAGATATTACTAGCACTTGTTTTGCCATCCAGCTTGTCCTATTGCAAGAGTATTGTGAACACCACAGCAGGGTTTTTTATACTTTCTTTCATTAAATAAGATTTGGTTCAGGTGATCACCTAATCAGAAGCACATTAAGTAGAATGAGATGAACTCTGGTTGGAATTCAACTGACACTGGAATGGAATGGCTGTCAGACATGCAGAGAAGTTGATTTTTATAAAACTGCAGTGGTGTCTTATTTATTGCAAGAGCTGTACATCTATATACTGTATACGTAGATATAAATGTATATTCACATATCTATATAAGTTTCTAACTTACTTGTTGCATCCCTGAAATGATTATATTTGTACAAGAGAAATAATAATTAACATTAAACTTGCACCAGAGTATAGTACTACATATCGTCTACAGCAGCATGGTCATCATTAGTGTTGAGCGATACTATCCGATATCATGAAATATCGGATCGGATTGGATCAGACTGATACCAAAAAAGTATCGGGTATCGCCGATTCCGATACCGGAAACCAATGCAAGTCAATGGGACAGAAATATCGGAATTAAAAAAAACTTTCTTTCCTTGTAGGTTAATTCTACATGAAGAAAAACAACTAAGAATAATGTAGAATGTATTGGGGGAGGTGGAGGAGACATTAAAGGCATAGAGGTTTAGCCCAATCAAATGGAATAGCAGGAATTATTTTTTTTTTTTTAAAGACGTTTGGAGTTACAAAGATATTGACTATGTTAACCTTTTTTATATTTTGTCAGATATGTATGTTTCACTACTTCCATGCTCTTCACCTTCTTTTTTACTTCTCCCACACTTTCTCCTTCATGATCCTCAGCAGCAGCAGCATCTTTTTCATCAACTTTTTCTTCACCTTATGCATCTTCTTCTTCACCTTCTTCCTATTATTCATACTAGTAGTGGGAATGTGGACAGAGCAGGAGACATTGCCAGACACACAACAGGGGATCAGCTGATGTTACTGAACCCAGTAACACAGGAACAAGTGTTGATTGTGCAGATGGCACTTCTGAGTAGCAACTGGCGGTGTTGGAGGCCAGGGTAAATACTAGAGACAGAGTGGAGCCAGAGGCCTAATTGGAGTAAGTTTGAAATCATTAGTAGTGTGAATGTGGAGGCAGCAGTAGACATTGCTGGACACACAGCAGGGGAGCAGCTGGCGTTACTGAACTCCACTAACACTGGAGCATGTGTTTTTCTCTGTGCAGACGGCACTTCTGAGCAACAATGGGTGGTGTTGGAGCCCAGGTTCAATCAGGGTTTAACCTGAGGCCTAATTAGAGCAAATTTTAAATCTGATGTAGTTTGAAGGTGGAGGCAGCAGGAGACTTTGCCGGACTCACAGCAGGGGAGCAGCTGGCGTTACTGAACCCCACTAACACTGGAGCATGTGTTTTTCTCTGTGCAGACGGCACTTCTGAGCAACAACTGGCGATGTTGGAGCCCAGGATCAATATTGGTGTAGGCTGAGGCCTACTTGGAGCAAGTGTAAAATGTGATGTAGTTTGAATGTGGAGGGAGCAGGAGATATTGCCGGACACACAACAGGGGAGCAGCTGACGTTACTGAACCCCACTAACACAGGAGCTAGTGTTTTCCTCTGTGCAGACGGCACTTCTGAGCAACAACTGGCAGTGTTGGAGCCCAGGATCAATCATGGTGTAGGCTGACGCCTACTTGGAGCAAGTGTAAAATGTGATGTAGTTTGAATGTGGAGGGAGCAGGAGATATTACCGGACACACAGCAGGGGAGCAGCTGACATTACTGAACCCCACTAACACAGGAGCTAGTGTTTTCTTCTGTGCAGATGGCACTTCTGAGCAACAACTGGCGATGTTGGAGCCCAGGATCAATCTTGGTGTAGGCTGAAGCCTACTTGGAGCAAGTGTAAAATGTGATGTAGTTTGAATGTGGAGGGAGCAGGAGATATTGCCGGACACACAGCAGGGGAGCAGCTGATGTTACTGAACCCCACTAACACAGGAGCTAGTGTTTTTCTCTGTGCAGACGGCACTTCTGAGCAAGAACTGGCAGTGTTGGAGCCCAGGATCAATCATGGTGTAGGCTGAGGCCTACTTGGAGCAAGTGTAAAATGTGATGTAGTTTGAATGTGGAGGGAGCAGGAGATATTGCCTGACACACAGCAGGGGAGCAGCTGACGGTACTGAACCTCACTAACACAGGAGCTAGTGTTTTTCTTCTGTGCAGACGGCACTTCTGAGCAACAACAACTGGCGATGTTGGAGCCCAGGATCGTTATTGGTGTAGGCTTATGCCTACTTGGAGCAAGTCTAAAATGTGATGTAGTTTGAATGTGGAGGGAGCAGGAGATATTGCCAGACACACAGCAGGGGAGCAGCTGACGTTACTGAACCCCACTAACGCAGGAGCTAGTGTTTTTCTCTGTGCAGACGGCACTTGTGAGCAACAACTGGCAGTGTTGGAGCCCATTATCAATCATGGTGTAGGCTGAGGCCTACTTTGAGCAAGTGTAAAATGTGATGTAGTTTGAATGTGGAGGGAGCAGGAGATATTGCCGGACACACAGCAGGGGAGCAGCTGATGTTACTGAACCCCACTAACACAGGAGCTAGTGTTTTTCTCTGTGCAGACGGCACTTCTGAGCAACAACTGGCAGTGTTGGAGCCTAGGATCAATCTTGGTGTAGGCTGAGGCCTACTTGGAGCAAGTGTAAAATGTGATGTCGTTTGAATGTGGTTGGAGCAGGAGATATTGCCGGACACACAGCAGGGGAGCAGCTGATGTGACTGAACCCCACTAACACAGGAGCTAGTGTTTTTCTCTGTGCAGACGGCACTTCTGAGCAAGAACTGGCAGTGTTGGAGCCCAGGATCAATCATGGTGTAGGCTGAGGCCTACTTGGAGCAAGTGTAAAATGTGATGTAGTTTGAATGTGGAGGGAGCAGGAGATATTGCCGGACACACAGCAGGGGAGCAGCTGACGGTACTGAACCTCACTAACACAGGAGCTAGTGTTTTTCTTCTGTGCAGACGGCACTTCTGTGCAACAACTGGCGATGTTGGAGCCCAGGATCAATCTTGGTGTAGGCTGAGGCCTACTTTGAGCAAGTGTAAAATGTGATGTAGTTTGAATGTGGAGATATTGCCGGACACTCAGCAGGGGAGCAGCTGATGTTACTGAACCCCACTAACCCAGGAGCTAGTGTTTTTCTCTGTGCAGATGGCACTTCTGAGCAACAACTGGCAGTGTTGCAGCCCAGGGTCATTCATGGAGTAGGCTAAGGCCGAATTGGAGCAAGTTTAATATCTGATGTTGGGATGAATGTGGAGGGAGCAGGAGATATTGCCGAACACACAGCAGGGGAGCAGCTGGCATTACTGAACCCCTCTAACACTGGAGCATGTGTTTTTCTCTGTGCAGACGGCACTTCTGAGCAACAACTGGCGGTGTTGGAGCCCAGGGATTACAGTTCAGGTGGTAGAAACATGAACACAACAGGAGACCCGGATACTGTTGCCAACCAATTATTTATTTTGGAAGAGGACTGGCAAATTCCGGCAAGATCCAGGCCTTGTTCATTTTCAGAAAAGTAAGCCGGTCAGCATTATCGGAGGATAGTTGCGTGCGATGTTCTGTTAGTACATCACCTGCGGCACTAAAGACACGTTCCGGTAATACACTAGCAGCAGGGCAAGCCAGCACCTCCAATGCATACTGGCTAAGCTCTGGCCATGTATCCAGCTTAGAGACCCAAAACTTGAAGGGGGAAGAGCCGTCTTGGAGTACACTGACAGGACAAGACATGTAGTCTGTCACCATCTGACGGAAACGTTGCCTCCTGCTGACTGGAGATGTCTGTGATGGTGTAGACATTTCTGGCGGGCACACAAAACTTTGCCACATTTGGGTCATACTCGTCTTGCCTTGTGCTGAGGCACTGCCTCTGCTCCCTCTTTGTGCAGAGCTTCCTCCACTGCCTCGACGCACAGAGCTGCTTTGTAAAGCACTAGCAGCACTGCTCTCGGGTGGAATGGAGAACATGATGGAATGCACCAGTGTGTCTTGGTACTCCCGCATTTTACGCTCCCGGTTCAACGGTGTTATGAGGCTTTTGTAAGTTGTCCCGATAGCGAGGATATAGGAGTGTGTACACCCAATAATCAGTCGTGTTGAGAATGTGGGCGATGAGGCGATTGTTTCTCAGGCACTGCAGCATGAAATCAACCATGTGCTGCAGACTCCCAACTGCCAAAGAAACGCTGTCCCCTGCTTGAGGTGTCATCTCTGCCTGCTCTGCATCACCCCACCCTCGCTGTACATACTGACTACTAGAGCACTGTGTACCTCCCTCCTCTGGAGAGATGTCTTCCTCCTCCATTGACTCCTCCTCATCCTCCTCACAAAGTGTCCCCTGCCTAGGCCTTTGTGAGGAACCACGTTGCGCAGACTGTCCAGAAGCAGATGGCATTTGTGACTCCTCATCCTCCACCTCTTCCAAAACCTCCTCCCTTAGTGCTTGCAGTGTTTTTTGAAGAAGGCAGATAAGGGGGACAGTCATGCTGGCTACTGCATCATCTGCACTCGCCATCCGCGTGGAATCATCGAAGGCACGCAAAACGAGGCAGATGTCCTTCATAGAGGCCCACTCAGTGGTGCTGAAGTGTGACCGGCGCACAGTGCGACTTGTTTGTGCCTGATGCAGCTGTACTCCATTACTGCTGCCTGCTGCTCACACAACCGCTCCAACATATATAACGTTGAATTCCGCCTGGTGGGTAGGTCACATATGATGCGATGTTCCGGAAGGCGGAATCGGCTCTGCAGAGCTGCAATGCGCGATTTTGCCATGCTGGAATGCCGCAAGTGAGCGCACTCTATGAGGACCTTGTGCAGCGGTGCATCAAGATCTGGCTAGTCCCTCAGAAAGCTCTGCATGACCAAGTTGAGCACATGTGCCAGACATGGGATGTGAGTGAGGTTGCCTAGGCCCAGAGCTGCCACCAGATTTCGGCCATTGTCACTCACTACCAAGCCTGGCTGGAGATTCGCTGGCACAAACCACACGTCGCTCTCCTGCTTGATGGCATTCCAGAGCTCCTGCACTGTGTGGCTTCGATTCCCCAAATAAATTAATTTGAGTACTGCCTGTTGATGTTTGGCCATGGCTGTGCTCATATCGGTCTTAAGAGGCTCCTGCAGCGCTGATTCTGAGGAACTGGAGTATGAGGAGGAGTCAATGTGTACAGACTGGATTCCTGCAATCCTTGGAGTTGGCAGAACACGTACAGCGCCACTCTCACGATCTGTACCCGGCTTCACAACATTGACCCAATGGGCAGTGAGGGAAAGGTATTGTCCCTGTCCATGGTTACTGGTCCACGCATCGGTGGTCAGGTGGACCTTGCTACTGACGGCGTTTAGTAGCGCATGCTTTATTTTTCCCTCCACATGCTTTTGCAGGGCAGGGACGGCTCTCCTGCTGAAATAAAAGTGGCTCGGCACGGTGTATTGTGGGACTGCCAATGCCATCAAGTGCCGGAAGGTGTCAGTCTCCACCAGCCTGAATGAGAGCATTTCAAGGGGCAGTAGTTTTGCAATGCCAGCATTCAGAGCCTGTGCACGGGGTTGGTTTGCCGAGTATGGTCGCCTTTTCTCCCATGCCTGTGCTACCGATGGCTGTAGAGTGGCCTGGGAGTGTGAGGATGACAGGGAACGTGGTGCTGTGGGTGGAATGTCACTGGGTCTCTGGACAACAGTGCCAGAGGTTCTTCCATGGCGATCCTGTTAGGAAGCCGATCCAGCTGTGTGTGAGCTGGAGGAAGAGGCTACAACATGAGCTGAAGAGGTGGTAGGTGGTGCTGTAGGTTGGCCTACGTCTTCAGTGTGTCTTTGTAACTACACCACGTGCTTGGTCCGCACATGTTTCCACATATTTGTGGTATTGAGGTTGCTGACACTTTTCCCTCTTTTGACTTTCTGATAACCCAGCTTGCATTTGACAAAGCAAATGTCATCTGCAACTGTGTCAAAAAAGGACCACGCACTGCAAGTCCTGGGAGCGCCCGTTTTGGGTTTTGGAAGAGGAATGCTCCTAACGGGTGCCGAAATGGAGGCTACAGGCAACCAAGTCTGCCCCCTCCCTCTCCCTCCTGTTTTGGCTGTTCGGGGAATCTCTTCCTCAGAGCTGCTCCCACCTCCTTCCTGTTTCTCATGCCATGATGTGTCAAGGACCTCATCATCTACCCTCCCC
Source organism: Dendrobates tinctorius (assembly GCF_039654945.1). NCBI lineage: Eukaryota > Metazoa > Chordata > Amphibia > Anura > Dendrobatidae > Dendrobates > Dendrobates tinctorius. Next base: position 37,595,390 of record NW_027361732.1, on the reverse strand, counting down.
TCTTCAAACACCTGCATCTCCTGGGTAGTCTCGCCAGCACCGTATGCACCAGAAAGTGGCACCTGAGTCTCATCATCTGATGCGTACTGAGGTGTGCTGACAATAGGCACTGGACCACCCGCCTCTTCAGATTCAGAGGGACAAAGCAGTTGCGCATCACTGTATACTCCCTCTTCTTCACATTCTAGAATGCTGCTTGGCTGGCTCCCTCTTTCCAAGCCAACAGGTTCAGAGAACAGAAGTAGAGAATGAGATGGCTCCTGTACAGGGCTCTCTGACTGCCTTTGCAATTTGGCAGGTGGTGAAGAGACAGATGGTTGCTCTTCAGTGCTCTGGCCCTGAGAGGATGTGGAAGTCATTGAAGTCGATGCGCTAGCTGCATCCATCCGACAACGGCTTCATTTTGTTCCTCCCGCAGCAGTGGGGTACGGCGAGGTCCTACAAAGCTGCGCATAAAGGACTGTGGCCTGGTAAAACTGGGGGATGCTGAGTCACTGGTGCCCGCAGCAGGCACAGAATCCCCACGTCCTCTCCCTGCTGAAACTCCCCGCCCACAACCACATCCCTTACTCCCTGCCTTCTTCATCTTGGTAGACTGATAAAGCTAGGCAGAAAAGTACAAAGGGTGGGCTTAGTGTGCTTATTCCTGACCAGCTGCTAACAGGTATAAGAAACACTAATTTTATAAAGTGTGTGGACTAACACTAATTTTATAAAGTGTGTGGACTACACTTTAATATGAGCTAATGTAGCCTTCACAACTGTCAAGTGGAGTGTTTGGTGAACTTTATTTACGTGTTTTTTTCAAAAAATCAAAAAGGATGTGACCAAAGATGTGAAAGTGATAGTATCACAAACTTTTTGAAGCTATTACAATGCAGGAAGGTAACCTACAATGCAATAGATGAGGCTCCAAAAAATAGGCTAATACTAATCTGGCTGCAGCTGCAGGGCACAAGCCAGAAAAAAGGCTCCTCTATCTACTCCTATATAGTGTTTGCAACCAACCAATGTAGATGGATACAGATGGAAGCACACTAATAGGAGAAAAAAATCTGGAAAAATGAGCTGCAATAAAGGAAAAAAAGGACTATGTATGAGGCAGTGACGCAAGCTGAGCGGACTACAACCAGAGGTGGTGCAGAACACACTACTACGTGAGCTGCACTCACACACAGAGACCTCTCAGACAGCCGTGAACAGTGCAGAGAATTGGGCACTAGCACTGAAAGACTGCAGAGAGGCTCCGCTGTCTACTCCTATAGTGTTTGCAACCAATGTATATGGATACGGATGGATGCACACTAATAGGAGAATGAAAAATGAGCAGCATTAAAAGAAAAATATGTATGAGGCAGTGACGCACGGTGAGCGGCCTACAACAAGAGGTGGCTGCAGGACACACTACACAGCGTGAGCTGCACTCACACAGACCTTACAGACAGCTGTGAACAGCGCTGCTGCAAGGCAAAAGATAGCTACAGTGATTGATAAAGTAGCCTGGGTAAAGCACAATATTATCTAGCAAATCGGTATCTCTAACTGTTCCTCAGAGTCTTGAACAGCAGCGCCCTGTCCCTAACTGAATTCACAGCAGAGTGAACCCTAAATGGCGGCAGCGGCTTTTATAGTGCATCATGACATCATTTCAGCAGCCAATCGCAGCCATGCCATTAGTTAACATGCCTACATGCCTAACAGGATGTTCCCACACTTCTGAGGATTCCTCACTGGCTGAATCAAATCAAACTGGCTCATAGCATTATGGGAACTTCCAATTCCGGTACTCGATATGCTAAAAGTATCGGAACTCAGTATCGGAATTCCGATACCGCGAATATCGGCCGATACCCGATATTTGCGGTATCGGAATGCTCAACACTAGTCATCATCAAGCGCCTATACTCCACTTTTTATCCAATCCTATTATCTTGTCTTATGTAATCATTAAAACTAAATATAAAGTAAAAATATAAACCAGTGTGACATGTGACAAAATTCAAATAAAAACTGCATTGTGTAAGGCCTGGTGAGTAGGGTTCACAGAAATGATTTAATGTGAATAAAATTGTAGTCAAATTTCCCAAGGTCTTTCCAAATAATAACAATTTTGTTTGAGCTAATTATTCAAAAACTTCAGTCAGCATTTTATTCATTGTACATTGTATGATAGTATCAGTCAGTAAAGGACAGTGTGAGCATAACTGAAATAGCTTTCACCTGAATGGGATCTCCATCTCTTGTAGGTTAACAGCAGTGGGCAGAGCTCAGCTCCACTTGCTGCAGATTATGGCTAAATGACACATCCATCATCTGCAAGGTATGGTGCAGGTACAGCTCCTGAGTCTGCTCAATACATTCACTATTGATAAGTGTCATATTTATATGGTACTCATCATTAAGGAGTTAAAGAATAACAACATTTTCTTACTGGTTTTTCAAATTTGGCATTTTAAATGCTTACAGATCGTGGGGGTCCACAAGTCTTAAAACCCAATAACAATTGACTAATAGACCCACAAACAGACTTTGTTGGATATGACTTCAATTAAATCTATACCCCACTCTGTATGTATTCTCAGACAGGAGCTGTATGCTCCTGTTTGCTGAGCTGCGCAGTGTTCAGGACTGTTGAGTGACCTTTGGGTGTCTCAGGACTTGGACCCTCACCAATCTGCAGGCAATTAAAGTGCTTTCTAAATTTGAAAAAGCCTATTTAATGTTTAGATACTTTCTAATAAAAATTATGGTGAAGGTAGCTAATAGCATAAAATAATAAATCTGGTAAAATCACCCCTTGTGGTTTCAGTGCAAGCCGGGACCCAGAAGTGATTTTTTTGTCATCTGACTGCTGGTGCCTGCAATTTCCTCCATTGGTCAGGAGACTGGAACAGTGCATTATCACTTTCATTCCCAAACAGAAGAATACCTTAGCAGCCTGTACTAGAGTGAGGAATGCAATAATGAGTATGCCCTATTTTATTTTTAATACCATTGTGTGCTTTCACTGAAGTGTGTATTAAGGTAAGATAGTTAAATAATAAGGGTTAATCATATTTTTTGCCACAGTCTCTGTTATACCATATCTATTTCCTAAACAGTACTGTCTTATTCAGAAATAATTTGTAAGGAAATTACATAAATATGTATTTTTTATTCTTTGGTCCTGGACCTTTGCAAAGATTTTATATGTAGACTGAAAAGTTGACATTTCTCTTCACTTATAAGAATGAAAGCTCATTGATCTATATTAGATTCTAGCTTATGCTTGAGATCAATGTGAGACAAAGGTGGGAATCAATCAAATAATTGAGGGTGACATTAATCAGTTTTCAGATCAGTAAGCCTATATTTTACTTGATTCATTCTCTTCATAAAATTAATTTTTGAACCATATTGTTTTCATCAACATGTTTTATTATACTGGTCTGCACAATTTAATAATTGCACCCTACTGAACATGCTGTAGCTTTTATTCCTGTCTTATATTATTGTATTACAAATGCAAATTTTAAAAAATAGTGCAGAAAAAGAAATTTTAGAAATATATCCTCCAAGACGATTTCTCTGCACAGTTGCAGTTCTACATAGTATCGTCATTGTGTTTATTATGGTTTGACAGTTTCTATGATCAGATATGGAGTATTGGGGGGGTAATTTTGGCATTGGGGTACACCTGACAGTGTACTTCAAGAGAAACTAAATTCTCTTGATGCCCAGTGTGAGGATTTTATAATTCATGAAGTTCAGCATCATAGAAGTTTTTCTTTATCTAATATATGTAGAAATTGTGCCGCCATCCTTAACCCCTTCACGACCCAGCCTGTTTTCACCTTTTTGACCCGGCCAAGTTTTACAATTCTGACCACTGTCTATTTATGAGGTATTAACTCTGGAATGCTTCAACTGATCCCACTGATTCTGAGAATGTTTTCTCATGACATATTTTACTTTATGATAGCAGTAGAATTTCTTCAATTTGACTTGCATTTATTGGCGAAAAACACAGAAATTTGGCAAAAATTTCACAATTTTTCAAATTATAATTTTTATGCCCCTAAATCAGAGAGTCATATTCCACAAAATAGTTAATAAATAACCTTTCCCACATGTCTACTTTACAAAAGCACAATTTTGAAACCAAAATTTTTTTTTGTTTTGTTAGGAAATTATAAGCGTTAAAATTTGACCAGCAATTTCTCATTTTTTCAACAAATTTTACAAAACCATTATTTTTAGGGACCACATCACATTTGAAGTGAGTTTGAGGGGTGTACATGAAAGAAAATACCTAAAAGTGACACCATTCTAAAAACTGCACCCCTCAAGGGCTCAAAACCACATTCAAGAAGTTTATTAACCCTTAAGGTGCTTCACAGGAATTTTTGGAATGTGGAAGGAAAAAATAATCATTTACCTTTCTTTCACAAAAATTTTCATTTAGACCAATTTTTTTTTTACTTTTGCAAGGTAGCAGGAGAAAAGGGACCATACATTTTGCTGTGCAATTTCTCCTGAGCATGCCAATACCCCATATGTGGGGGAAGTCTCCTGTTTGGGTGCAAGGCAGGGCTCTGAAGGGAAGGAGCGCCATTTGACCTTTTGAATGTAAAATTTTATGGAATAATTAGCGGATGCTATTTCACAATTGAAGAGCTTCTGATGTGCCTAAACCTCCCACAAGTAACACCATTTTGGAAACTAGACCCCTTATGGAACTTATCTAGATGTGTATTGAGCACCTTGAACCCACAGGTGTTTCACCGAAGTTTATAGCATAGAGCCGTGGAAAAAATCACATTTTTCCCAAACAAATCTTTTTTAGCTCCATATTTTGCATTTTTGTAAGGGTAACAGCAGAAATTGCTTCATACAATTTGTTGTGCGATTTCTTCTAAGTAGGTCGATACCCTATAAGTGGGGGAAAACCACTGTTTCGGGACACGACAGAGCTTTTTATTGCAAAAACATGTTTTTGCTTCACCATATTTTGAGAGCTATAATTTTTTCATATTTCAACAGAGTCATGTGATGGCTTGTTTCTTGCGGGACGAGCTGACGTTTTTATTGGTATCATTTTTGGGCACATGACTTTTTTGATTGCTTTTTATTCTGATTTTTGGGAGACAGAATGAACAAAAAACAGCAATACAGGAATTGTATTTTTTATACCATTCTGCATGTGGTGAAATTGGTAAGGTATCTTTATTCGCTGGGTCAGTATGATTACAGCGATACCTCATTTATATTTTTTTTTATTTTTTGACACTTTTACACAATATAAACTATTTTATAGAAAAAATATTATTTTTGCATCGCTTTATTCTGTGAGCTAAAACTTTTTAATTTTTCTGATGATGAAGCTGTATGGCGGCTTGTTTTTTGCGGGACAAGATGAGATTTTCAACGGTACCATTTTTATTTACATTCGTCTTTTTGATCGCGTTTTGTTGCACTTTATATTCAGCTGTATAATGATAAAGCATTGCTTTCTGCCTCGATTTTTAGTTATTGTTTTACGGTTAACTAGTGGGACAGTTTTATAGAGCGAGTCATTATGGACGAAGAGATACCAAATATGTGTACTTTTATTTTTTTATTATTTACATAAATAAATGTATTTATTTGTAAAATATTTATTGAATTTTTTCTTTATTTGGGGATTTTTTTTTAAAAACTATTTTTACGCATTATAATTTTTTTAAACTTTATTACATTGCCTCAGTATGGGACAAGTATGGGACATCACTATATAATGTCAGATCGCTGATCTGACACTTACCACTGCTGTGTATCATATCAGTGATCTGACAGGCATGGAAGGAGGCTTCTCAGGTCCTGCTCTTAGAAGGCACTGACAATCCACCTCCCTGGGCGACCCAAAGGACACCGTGGCCATCCTGGTGCTGGGGGTCTCCATGGAGACCATCATAATAACGCGATTGCATCGTGTTATTCTGATGGAAGTGCGCAGGGAGCCCCTTCCCTGCGTGTTACTTCTGACAGCAGCATCAGAGGGGTAAAATGCCCACGATCAGTACGAGCACCAATCGTGTGCATTGCTGCAGGGTGTCAGCTGTCATATAGAGCTGGCATCTGCACCCGATCACTGCGGCGCTCAGTGTGATGCTGCGGTGATCATGCCACTGTACTAGTACTGCTCTGGGCAGAAATGCAGTTCCTGCAGAGCAGTACTAGTACAGTGAAGGTAGTGAAGGGGTTTTAATTCTACCTTAAGTGCATATCTTATCATTCTATCCCCAATTTGCATACAAAACATATGACTGGTACTGGTTTATTTTGGACATACCAGAAATGTTGAGTAAAACTAGAAGGGATCATTCAGAATGTGGTCCAAGTTTTCACAGACTTGTTGTGAATTCTCTCTCTGGCTTCCCTCTGGTGATTACTGAAGGTAGTGGAGCTGGTCAGATTGACAGAGGGGTTGGGAGTTCTCTTTCTGGGCTCCCTCTGGTGGTTACTGGAGGTAGTGGAGCTGATCTGATTGACAGAGGCTTGCCACCTGATAATGAGGAAGACGATTGGAGATCTGGGGTTTCTGATTGGGATTTAAGACAGCTGACTCCCTCTATCCCTCCTGGTGATTTTCTTCCTGTGTCTTCAGAGGTCTGATGTCTCCTGCTCTGTCCCTGCATGGTTCAGCTAAGTGGTTCATTTGCTTTTCTGTTTACATTTGATCTGGTTTTGTCTATTTCTGCTTTATGCGGGTCAGCCAACTCCGGCTGAGGCTGTGCTGAATCACCGCCCATATGTTACTGCTTGTGCCAGTTTGTTTTGTCCCTTGTTATATTGGTCTCTTTTTGCTTTGCTTTCAGAATATACCAGAGTGCTGATATAGTGGGGGAGAAGTCATGCTACTTCAGTGTTTTTTGTGCATCAGACGTGTTGGACTTTTTGCAGGGTTTTTTGCGTGATTGCAGACAGTGTCTTTCCTTTCCAGTCCTGTCTAGTCAGTGTGGGCCCCATCATTTGCTCAGTCTATTTTCCTATCTGGTTTGTGTTTTCATCTTGTCTCACCGACAATATATGTTTGGGGGCTATCTATTCCTTTGGGGTCTGCTCTGGGGCAGTTTAGATTTCCCCTTTCTTGCTTTAGGCTTAGTTAGCTCTCCGGCTGTGTCGAGGCGTCTCTGATCATTGTAGGTACGCTCCACGGCCACTGCAAGTTGTGTGAATAGGATCAGGGGTCTGCAATCCACGTAGTTACCAACATCTCTGGTTTTCTGTGGCATAGCCTGGACCTGCTATCCTCCTCGGTGACCCATTTATAACACAGACTGTTAGATAAGAGAAGGTAAGGAAACTTATTTTTCATTAACAAGAAAAACTGATTGCACTTGGACCAAACTTTAATGAAGCTTGGAGATGAAAATCAGTGATGATGTTATCAAAATTTGGCTGGGATAAATCTATCCCTGTGTGTGCTGTGGCCGCTCCCAATTAAACTGAGTATTTTGAGCGCTCAAAGAAATGACACTCTGGTTACAGCATAGCATTCCCTCAATACTCTGAAGGTTTATTGCACATACCTGGTTTTATAATTACGTATAGAAAGGAGTGGTTAGTTACTTAACATAAGGTTGAGCTTCAATGTTATTGGCTGTTTAAGTTTATGGAAGATATCTAACAAAAGGGCTTATTTAGCAATATATGATTAGCTATGCCTTTTCCTGCTATTTAGCAAAAATGGAGACATCAGTTTGAACATCTGGTGTTAGTTCCTGTTTTCGATGTCTAGAAAGTACCAAAGAGCTAGTCTGGTTTCCACTGGCTGGCTCACAGGGGTTACTAGGTCATTCTGAGAAATTGATTATAGCGTTCATGTTAGCTGTGATTATATATGAGTATATATGCAAGTGAGATCTATATGAAATGTTTTTTATTCCATCACAATCCCCCTTAGATATCACTTTCCCTAATCCTAACCTCCTGTCCCGAAGTGCTGCAACTCTTTTATGCTTCCAGTGGGCTGAAGCTTGCCTAGTGCATACAACCCCCTCTGTATAGACTTTCGCAAATGGGAGGTCAGGAAATCTGTCCCTAACAGGGGTTCATTGCTATCATAGTCTCTTAGTTAGCGGTCTATGTAGTCAGTGGTGTGTATTCTTCATCAGGTAAGGCATCAACAGCATCATTCTGGCTTAGGTGTATCTTCTGGTATGGGAGCTTTCTTGCAATGCGATGCGTGGATCCAAGTGTGTCTTCCCTCCAGGTTGGTGTCGTCAGCAGTACTTGGAGAAGGGCCATCAAATCTGGGATCAAGCATTCTCCTTACAAACTTTTTTCACCAACACTCAGTCTCCTGGCTTCAGGGAGTGCATACCAGGTACTGAATCTGGATCTGGCAATGAAGAAACAAACTCAAGAATGGACATTAGCAAGTTTCCTGGTGAGTTCAATTACATAAGCAGACAAGGTATCACAGTGCATAGCCAGTTGCTGAGGGAAGAGTACCCCTAACCTGAGACGATGCCCAAATAGCATTTCACATTGGTTATAGCTTTTTCTGGGCCTCTGGGAGTGTGCCTTACACCAAACAGGGCGATTGGGAGTGTATAATGCCATGGTTAAAGTAATTCGTAATTCACAGCACACTCATGTGGATTATTATGCAAACTGATTGAATTTTTATTGGCACACAATCTGGGAGCGCTCCCAGATTATATGTCAATAAAAACTCAATCAGTGCGGTGAATTACGAGTTATTTTATATTGGGACCACCAGGTCCATTACACCAGCAACTCGTTATTATATGAGACCGAGTGCACGCTGTAACTAACTCCCATAATGCCATGGTTAGTCTGTCTCTTGGGCAATTTTCAACATGCTGCTCTTAAATGTCACATTTAGTCTTTCTATTTTCACTCTACTTTTAGGGATGGTGGGAAGTGTGTGTAGGCCTAAGTCTGACCCTACTGCTGACTAGATCTCTCATGTCAAGTCCTTGACACCACAATCTGGACAGGATGGAGTGTACTGGCTGTGTCCACACACTCAGGGGCTTGTAAGCTGGGAATGTCTGACTTGACCATCAATCCCCACGCTAGACACAGAGGATTTCGATAGGCAGGTGGGGTTGGGGAGTTCCACAGTGTCTCATCACACTTCTGGATGCTCCAGTGTCCACAAGAAAAGATCTGACAACACCATCCAATTTCAGGGTAATTTTAGATATTGGTCCCATCGATGGGGTTTTGCATGTTAGGAGCATGGTGACTTGTGGACCTGGCTTGCCCCTGTCCTATGGACGGGGTTCTTTACTGCTTCTTGTGTGTCTTCCTTGGCCTGTTCCTCTGAGCATTGTCCTGGGTTGCGAGGGTGCTCTGCACTGGTTCCGGAAATGGCCAAGTTTGCCACAGTTGTAACACTTTACACTTCTTCTGTCTTTGCGGTTTAGTTACTCTTCCACATCAGTGGCCACCATAAGACGGGCTGTGTTCTGCACTCCTGGATGGGATTCAATCCTTCCGGCTACTGTGAGCAGGGTATTTACTGCTATTGACCTGTACTCAGGCCTGGCTACTATCAGTATTTTCCTGATTGGTTCTCTTAGTTCAAGAACAAAGGCCTGTGTCAACATTTGTCTATGTATCTGATCATGAATAGTGAACCCCAAATCTTGGAATACTTGCATCACTCTGCCATGAAACTTCTCTACAGACTCTGTCTTGTCTTGGCTCGTGTCATGTAGGCTGGGGGCTTGCCCTGCCTGTCTGGCTTTGGCCCACTCTCTGAGCTGCTCAATTAGCTTTGATCCTGACTCCCAGGAGTGCACATCTAATTCCAATGGAAGCTTGAAGTTTTCCTTCATGATTGGCAAGAATGCATCACCTGCTTTTATTTCCATTATGACCCAGAGATCAATCCTGGTTGCAGCATATGTTTGCTGGCTCTGCTGTATTCTTAAGTAAAATGGCATGGGGTGCATCTCTGGGTCTGACAGATTATTCAGAATACTAAACACCTTAGTAGGGGTGAAGGCCACATAGTGTAAGGGTGATGCCTCTATCTGCCCTTGCCTACTGGGGCCTGTGGGTTTATTTCCCTAGTACTGGGCAGCATGTATGATATTCCCTCTTCATCTTGATCAGAGGAGAAGCTGTGATACTGTGTGTTTGGGTCACATACTGGCTGAAGTTTGCACATAGAAGTTGCCTTTTTGTGTGAGGATGTCCCCCCTCCCTGAGGCTGCATTGGTTTAGGATTAAAGTTCCATGATGATGTAAATGTTGCAGCTCTGTCTGGTACTGAGGTTCCTCATTTTCAGATGCAGCAGCTGCAGACACATATGACCTACACCCCCCTACACCCCAAGCTATGGGCTCTGCTGGCTGTTATATCTGGGGCTACCTGCGGTGTTTTGTGTAGAGATTTTCAATTTCTTCTCCCGATATCATAACTGGCACTGGCACTTTTGAGAAGGTGCCCTGTGGATATAGGGACACCACATTATCTGGATCAGCACAGAGACATAGCCTAGAAAGGATACACAAGGAGGAGTCTTGAACAGGTGTTCCTGATCTACCTTTGAGTTTGCCGGACCCCTCCCTCGGATGAAACAGTACCAATCGGGTCATCTTGTGCACAAAACTTTTGAGGAAAAACTCAGAAACTGCACCCAACTGCGTCCTTGGTGGCTTTTACATCTCGCCTGCTACACACGCTACACTCACCATCACCGTCAACGGCTCACAAACACCATCTCAACTGCCCTGGGATATAGCTCTGCCCGTGGAGAGCTTCATCATCTTGTCTGCTTTAACACCGGCACAGAGGATCTGCATTGCAGCGTCGGCTACCCTAGCCAAGTGCCATGGGTGGCGTCATGATCCCCCTTTTCCAAATTAATTATCATACCATCTTCCCCCTCATTTGAACTGTCATCTTCTTTATTGAACATCCAGGGCCACGGACTGGGTTCCAATCACCACCGTGACATACTTCCCCCTTAAAAGAGCCTGAAAGGCCCGGTACTGAGTAACCCCGGCCCTGCGTGGTGTTTCATTTTAACACCAGATAACAGGGATATATTGTATAGCTTCAACATTATAAGTCTACGTATATATTTGAGGAGGCAGACACAAACGCTGTCATGGCCAGTATGGATTCAACAACAAGCTAAAAAGTAGAAAAAGGGTACAGTATCACCAGATCCAAGGTATATATAGTATAGTTTCAACATTCAAAATCTCCGTATTTATTTCAGTAGGCAGACACAGACGCTATGAGGCCCAGTATGGATTACACAATATAAAAAGCGGTAAAAGGGGAAAAGATCTCAAGCGTACTGCTGTATACAGTGTTGGGGTCATTTGGCGATCTGCATATATATTTCAAGAATAACACACGGCCTCTCACAGGCTCAGTATGGATCACACCATAATATAAAAAGATGATCCGCAAGAAATATTCACACATGTGTTCCAGGTGTCAATGATGCATTTTGAGTGGTGGTTGGAGGATGAATTTCGGGCACAAAGGGTACTGGATCAACAGATACAAGGTATATATAGTCTACTTAAAATAAAAAAAAATCCATATGTATTTCAGGAGGCAGACACATATGCTCACACGCTCAGTGTGGATTTGACACTAATGTAACAAGTTGAAAAAGGGTACAGTATGACCAGATACAAGGTATATATAGTATAGTTTAAACATTCTAAATCTCCATAGACATTTCATGAGGCAGACACAGATGGTCTCAGTCCCAGTATGCATTAGCCAAGAATATAAAAAGTATACAAAGGTTACTGTATCACCAGATACAAGGTACATATAGTATTGTTTAAACATTATAAATCTCATTATTTTTTTCAGGAGGCAGACACAGATGCTCTCAGGGTCAGTATGGATTACACAATATAAAAATCAGTAAAAGGGTAATGGATCAGAAACGTACAGCTGCATACAGTGTTGGGGTAATTGTAAATCTCAGTAGATATTTTCAGAGTCAAAAACAGACTCTCACTGGCCCAGTATGATTAGACCACTATATAAAAAGCAGTAAATGGGTAAGGTATCACAAGTGTACAGCTGTATACAATGTTGGGCTAATCTTAAATCTACAAATATATTTCTGGAGTTACAGACAGTCGTTCACAGGCTCAGTATGGATTACACAAGAATATAAAAACTTGAAAATGGGTAATGTTTTATAATCAGTCAGCTGCATACTGTGTTGGAGTCATTTTAAATCTCCTTATATTTTACCAGAGTAAGACACAAACTCTCACAGGCTCAGTATGGATTACACCCGAATATAAAAATGAGAAAAAAAGAAATGTATTCGAAATGTACACCAGTGTACAGTGTTGGAGTACTTTGAAATCTTCATTTATATTTCAGTGTCAGTCTGCCAGTCCAAACTCTCCGCTAGAGGAAGGTAGATGGATAAAAGTACAGTCGTAAAGTCGAGTGATTTTAAATGTTTTTGAATTTGTTATCACGGGAAAACCTCCTGGGAGAATTCGTAGAGGCGATGCTGACCCTCAAAAACTTTAACTGTGGATACAGCTAAAATGCAAATTATTGAAGAAAGGGTTGCTGTATCGCAGTTGCGTCGATCCCATCACCGTAACTCGTCTCCATCAAATTTTGATCTCAGGGAGAGCTGTAGACATGGTCCTCACTGCCTATCATGATCTGTCTGGTCACTTTGGCGTGCAAAACACACAAGTCACAGGCCGTAGGGGATTCTATTGGATTGCCATGACAGGACACATTGAAAAATGGTGGCAGGCATGTCACACGTCTGTGACTATGAAAAATGTGAAAGTTGATCATAATGCACCATTGCATCCGATTGGGAGTTGACGTCCATTACAAATGGTAGCCATTGGTAATCTGAAGGTAGAGGCCAGCAGGACAGGACATAGCTACATCTTAACCATCATCAATCAGTACACCAAATTTGTAGTGGCCATCCCTGTGACGGATTTAACTGGCCAGACTACACAGCGGTGAAGCAGGGAGAGGTAAGTATTGCAAGTGCTGTGGCCCTGAGAAAGCAGGGGGGACCCACTTGTGGGCACCGGTACTGGCACAGGGCCCCTCATACTACGCCAGTGTGTCTGACGGGGAGTGGGCCCCCCCACGTCAGAGACACTTTATTGTACTATAAGAGGTTCTGTGCCAGTGCTGGCCCCCAAGGATTGGGCCACACACCTGTTCAGGGCAACAGCACTTGCCCGGGTGCGGCAGGTGTTGACCCCAGGCCTGGGGTGGGGGGCAGCCCATTTCATGTGGTTTAAAAAATGGCATATGTTGATGTGTAGGCTGGACTTTTAGCTGCTGCAAATAGAGGAATTGGAGAAGTCAGAGGAAGAGGAGGACAAAAGCGAGCCTTTTTTCTGGCAACCTATGTGTTATCAGGTGAGGGTGGGACAAAATCTTTTGAAACCCATGCATGGTTCGTTTTAATGAAGGTTAGATCATCAACATTTTGGGTCAACAGACGGGTCCTTTTTCTGTCAGGATTGATCCAGCAGCACTGAAGACTCTTTCAGATAGCACACTACCAGCAGGGCAAGCGAGCTCCTGTAAGGCATATTGTGCCAATTCAGGCCATGTGTCCAGTTTTGAGGCCCAATAATCAAAGGGGAATGACCTGTGAGGGAGAACCTCGATATGGTAGGAGAAATAGTTTTTAACCATAGTTGACAACTGCTGTCTCCTGTCACTTGCAATCGATTCTGTGTTAGCTGTCATGTGCGCGGGACTTGAGAAATCAGACCACAACATGGTCAGGAAACCCCTGTCTCCAATGCCATTTCGGCTGTGTGCACCATGAACACCTTTTCCATTTTGCCCACTACGGCTCGTGGGCAACCAGCTCTGCTGCTTTGTGCTGGGAATGCCTCAAACAACCTGTTTACCAGAGGTGCTTGTTTGTTAGCCAATATTAGCTCTAAATTCTCCTGTGGTATGATGTTGTGTAATTTGCCTTTATAGCGTGGATCGAGGATGCTGGCCAACCAGTAGTCATCATCCCTCATCATTTTGGCAATGCGGGGGTCCCTTTTTAGGATCCACAAGGCATAGTCACACATGTGGGCCAATGTTCCAGGTGTCAATGCTGCACTGCCAGTGGTGGGTGGAGGAGAACTTTCTGGCAAATCCACATCACTCCAGTCACGCACAAACCCTGTACCTGACCTTGGCACACCTACATGTTCTCTTACACCCTGAGAAGCATCCTCCTCCCCAAAATAATCATCCCACTCATCCTCCTCCCCATCTTCCTCTTCTTCCTTCACCTCGTCCAGGACAGTTCCCTGACCAGACAATGGCTGACTGTCATCAAGGCTTCCCTCCTCCTCCTCCTGTTGCTCCTCAGCTGCAGACGCCTGATCCTTGATTTGCGTCTAAGTTTGCATGAGCAGACGCATAAGTGGTATGCTCATACTTATGATGGCGTCGTCTGCGCTTACCAGCCGTGTGCATTCCTAAATACACTGAAGGACTTTACAGAGGTCTTTCAGCTTTGACCACTGCACACCCGACAATTCCGTGTCTGCCCTCAAACTGCCTGCCCTTGTATCCTCCCACAAATACATTACAGTCTGCTTCTGTTCTCACAGCCTCTCAACCATGTGCATGGTGGAGTTCCATCTTGTAGCAATGTCTATGATTAGACAGTGCTTGGGGAGGTTGAGTGATCGCTGCAGCTTCTGCATACGACTGGAGTGGACGTTTGAGCGACGGATGTGCGAGCACAGTCTTTGCACCTTATGGAACAGGGCTGTTAACTCTGGATAATTATTTAGGAAGCAATGCACCACTAGGTTCAAGGTGTGAGCCAGGCAAGGTATGTGTGTGAGTTTTGAAAGGGCTATGGCTGCCACAAAATTACACCCATTATCACTGACTACCTTGCCTGGCTCAAGATGTAGACTGCACAGCCATGACTCAGTTTGTCGATGCAAGTACTCAGCCAGTACCTCCGCGGTGTGTCTACTGTCGCCCAAAGACATCATTTTTAAAACAGCCTGCTGCTGCTTACCACTAGCTGTTCGATAGTGGGGCACCTCGTATGCATCACTGACAGATGTGGATGGAGTGCTCGTGCGACCGCGCTCTGTCGACAAGCTTTTGTTTCTGGAGGAGGAGGAGGAGGGTCAAACGCCTACACCCAACTGTTTCCTATACCGTGGGCTAGGCAGCACTGTTCCACCACCGCTGTCCCTTGTGTAGCCTGCCTCCACCACATTAACCCAGTGCGCAGTGATGGACACGTAACGGCTCTGGGCATGCCTACTGGTCCATGCATCTGCTGTGAGGTGCACCTTTCCACTCACTGATTGTTTTAGCACATGGACAATGCAGTCTTTCACATGCCGGTGGAGGGCAGGGATGGCTTTTCGAGAAAGGAAGTGCCGACTAGGTAGGTCACAGCATGGAACAGCGTAGGCCATGTGCTCTCGGAAAGCTTTGCTTTCTACCAAACGGAAGGGCATCATCTCTAATGAGATCAGTTTGGCAATGTAGGCATTCAAAGCCAGTGTACGTGGATGAGAGGATGAGTACTTTCTTGTCCTACTCAGAGTGTCTGGTAGGGTGAGCTGGGCTTGAGAGCTGCATATGGGGGAACTAGCATTGGACATGACGGACTGAGAAGGGGTTGGTGATGGTGAGGGTGTAGATGGCCTAGATTCAGTGCTTCCTCGTGAAAATATTGTGTTTGCATGACTGGTTTGGCCTAGTGACGACACCTCAACATTTATTGATGGTGGTGTGCTTAGCTGTGGCCTTACAGTGGGGGAAGCGATGGAGCGTTGCCGGCTAACTTGAGTCGGAGCAGGTGCACATGTGCTATCTGAGCTTTTGTAGTCCATTCACACTTGCGAGTGCATGTTGGTTAAATGTGTAAGCATGCAATTTGTATTCAAATTTCTTAGATTTTTCCCTCTGCTAAAGGTCCTTCGGCACTTCTTACAGATAACCTTTGCATCATCAGTAGGATTTTGTTCAAAAAAGTGCCACACTGCACTCTTCCTATTATGGTATAAATTTTCAGGGCTTGCACGCTGTGCTAATTTTACCGTCTGGCTAAGCTGTCCTAAAACTCTTTTCTTGCCAAGTTTTTTGACAGCTATGGGACTGCCGGAAAACCGCTGCTGCGATGACGATGCCTGCTGCGGATCCTTCTCCTGTTCTGACCTATTGTCACCAGCACCCTCTTCCCCAATGGATGCCAATCCAGGTCAACAACTGGGTCATCCATGACTTCATCTTCAATGTCATCTGCACCTTCCTCTTAACCTTCCTCTGTGTCACCGTGTAAGGTGGTATAGTATGTGGGAAGGGGCACCTGAGTTTCATCAGGATCTGATTCGGGCTCAGTAGACTGCGAGGGCAATGTAGTGCTGTGGGTGAATGTACCAGCAGATTCACCTAGCAGTGGCTGTGCATCAGTGCACTCCATGTCAAATTCATCTTGGACTGGGGAATTCAGGATTTGACTTGATAACCCAGGAATGGTATGTGAAAAGAGCTCCATGGAATAATCTGAAGTGTGTGCTGCAGCATCCTTCACTTTTGGTGTGGGTGAAGGACACAAGGAAAGGTGTTGTTCCTGACCAGAGGCCTGCACTGATGACTCTGTGCTTCCAGTTTTTGTAACTTCAGAAGAGGAGGCAATAGAGCTGGAGGCTGTTTCGGCAATGTAAGCCAAAACCTGTTCCTGATGCTCCGGCTTTAAAAGCAGTTTACCTACTCCCAGAAAAGGGAACCTTAAAGGCCTTCTTGTGCCAGACGATGACACAGGCTCAACACCTCCTGCCTTAGCTGCTATTGTGCTTTTGCCAGAACCAGCCGATGCACCACCACACCATCAAAAATGTACCAAAAATACCAGCAGAGAAATGGTACTGTATGAGTAGCGTACAGTTATGTAAGGTGTATGTAAGAAGTGAAATCTCCGCATATATTTTGTGAGTCACAGACGCTCACCCAGTATGTATTTCACCATAATCCAACAAGCAGATGTACAGTACTGTATCAGAGGTGTACAGCTGCATACGTTGTTGGTGAAACTGTCAATCTCCGTATATGTATTTATGGAATGTCACACACACACACACTGACTCTGTGTAGATGTGACCATAATAAGAACACCAGATATCCGATACTGTTTGAGAATCGGACAGCTCAATATGGTGTGTAAAGAAATGGAAATGTCCGTATATGTATTTAGGGAGTGTCACACACACACGCTGACTCTGTGTAGATGTGGCCGTAATAAGAACAGCAGATATCTGATACTGTTTGAGAATCTGACTGCTCAATACGGTGTATAAAGAAATGGAGATGTCCGTAATATGTATTTATGGAGTGTCACACACACATGCTGACTCTGTGTAGATGTGACAGCAAAAAGAACACCAGATATCTGATACTGTTTGACAATTGGACTGCTCAATACGGTGTATAAAGAAATGGAAATGTCCGTATATGTATTTATGGAGTGTCGCACACACACATGCTGACTCTGTGTAGATGTGACAGTAATAAGAACACCAGATATCCGATACTGTTTGATAATCGGACACCTCTATACGGTGTATGCATGGAAAAATGTTAATCTCCGTGTATTTTTTACGGAGTCACTTACATATAGCATGTATTTGTCCGTGATACCAGCTGGTACACGGTAGTGTGTGAGGAGCGTACACCTCTCTACGGTGTGTGAAAAAATGTACACTCAGTATCTACTGTGCACAAAAAAGTATTGAAAATGAAGGATTGGTAACTGCAGAAAAAAGGAATAAAAATATTTTTGCTTTTAAAAAAGCACTCTGCACAGAAGTGTGCAAACAGCAATGCAGCTATCAGGGAGCCTTATAAGGCAGCCTAATAACCAACAGAGCTGCTGCACACAAATATATCCTCCCCTGTCACTGCACACTATACAATTTTTTTTTTACTTTTTCCCTGCCTAAACTCTCTCCCCAATGAGAGCGATCAGCAGCAACCTCTCCCTATGCTAAGATCGGCAGAAGTAAGATGGCCTTTTATAGGCACTGTGACGCCGCACAAAGCCAGCCAATCACTTGCATGCCCTTCTCTAACATGGTGGGGGCCGCTGTCGACGTAATCGTGTTGCCCACAGTGTGCATCCTTCATGATTGGCTGAAAATAGGCACTGGAAGGATTGTGGGAAATGCGACTTTGGCGCTCAAGTCGGCGACCTCATGGCCGCCCTCACGCTATGGTCGGGTTTTGATCAGCGAAACCCGACTTTAGCAAAAGTTGGCGGATTCTGAATTTGGCCGACCCGTTTCACTCAACTCTAGTTATTGGCTGTTTGAGTATATGGAAGATATCTAACAACAGGGCTTATCTAATATATGATTAGCTATGCCTTTTCCTGCTATTCAGCAAAAATGGAGATATTAAGGGCCTGTCACACTAAGAGATATCGCTAGCAATATCGCTATAACTTGTGCTGTTATAGCGATATTGCTAGCGACATCGCTGTGTCTGATAATTACCAGCGACCCGCTCCCCCCGCTGCTTATCGCTGATCGCGCAAGAACGTCCTGGACCGTTTCTCGTCATCAGCTTCCTGCGGCGCTTCCTGCTGTGACAACGAGCGATGCGTGGAGCCAGCCGGGAGGACACAGGATCGCCTGGTGTGACAGGTAAGTAGTGACCCCCGTCCCCAGCGATGTCACTAGTCAGATCTGCCTGTGTGGCAGCTCACTAGCGACCATTTAGCGATGCACCAGCGATCCTGACCGGGTCATATCGCTGTACGGATCGCTGGTACATCGCTAAGTGTGACAGTACCTTCAGTTTGAACATCTGGTGTTAGTTCCTGTTTACGATGTCTAGAAAATACTAAAGAACTAGTCTGGCTTCCACTGGCTGGCTCACAGGGGTTACTTGGTCATTCTGAGAAATTATAGAGTTTATGTTAGCTGTGATTATATATGAGTATATATGAAAGTGAGACCTATATCAAATGTATATATTTGCATCACAATGAAACTTGTTCACTTGTTCAGTTTTCTTTTACATCAAAAATCTGATGTGTGAACAAGGCCTAAGTAACAGAAGAGAAAACCAGGAAAGGGTAAAAAAAAACCGAGTAGTAGGGACATTTAAGTACTTAAAACCAAACGAGGTAACATAGCCAAATGTAAAAATAATAGCTAAATGATCTGCTTAGATTTTTTCTTTTACATTATATTGCAAGCAACACTATATTCTACATTGAACACAAAAATAAAAACAAATAAATACTTTTTTAAGTCTTTTTTATCATTTAAATAATCTAAATCTACAGTGATACTCTTACAATAAATATCTTCTATAAAATATACAACTGCAACATTTAATGTCAATAGTAACATATGGTGGCTAAAAATCATAACATTTTCACTTTCTTATCTCTGTTATCCCGTGACTGGACTGGCATCACTATCTAGTATAGGGCTTATCTAAGGTCAGAGGCCAAATTATCTACTTTAACACATTTTCTTCATTTAATGCTTGTTATTTTTACAGAGCCAACATATTCCGCAGCCCCATAGCAGACAGATCTGTTAATTGGCTTCTGTTTGCCATTTAAAACTTATTGCAACGTATTTCTTGCCAATTGCCGTTTGAATTAGTCATTTAGCAAACCGTCTCCTATTATTTTTTTCCTTTTTTAATACTACACTTCTTACTACTAAGGCTAGTGTCACACAACAGTGACAGATGTTGTCTGAGTTTGATCAGAGTTTCATCACCGTTTGATCAGAGTTTTAATAGAGTTTCATCGGAGAGACTCAATTTTCTTGAATGTGGAGAATTAAATATATATGTCTCCTCTATTTTGTCAGTACGTAAAAATCGGAGTAGACTCAGATCAGATGTCATCCGAGTGTGGTACAATTTTTCCATGGACCATAAACATGAATGTTTACTTGCGATATGATAATATTGTTCAACATATTTTCAAAAGTTGTCCCGTTTAGTTATGAAATTAGCCATTTCTTAATGATTTTGTTCTTCTGAATTCAAATCAGACAATGAAAAATTTTGTTGACTCATGCTTCTATGATGTCAAAGAGTTTTCCTTTTTTCTTCTACATTTAATTAATGCATACAACTTTCAGTACTTTCAAACATTTTTATTTTTGCAAGTACAGTATAAAAATGCAGAATATTTAGTTATGACAATTTTCTGATATTTATTTGCAGGAAACTAAGCAAAAATTCAAATAACTGAAACATTTCTAAACACTAGTGTGAATTATAAACAGTTGCAGAAATTGCACTTCAAAATTTGGTCCTCAATCAGTCACAACTCTTTTTTGCTTGTCTCTTGTACTCCTGAATTGGCTCATCCTCTTACAATTGTCCAACAGTAATCTGCAAGCATTAATTGATTCCATTTTTCTTGATATACTGTAATTTCTTCCAAGCCACAATATCTTGATGAAATCTCGCTCCGTGCTATTCGCTCGCGGCTTCACAGTTTGGTGGAAAAATGTCTATATGGGAATGCAAGAAATAAATCTTTAAGGACATGTAAGAGCCATGATCTTAATATGTGTTGGTGAGATTTTCAACCAATTCTTCATAGTCATCTGCTCTTGAGTATCTCCAAAAATTAGTTACCACTAATACAAATGCTATTCATGTAGCCTTTTCCTTGCTCTGTAACAGAGAAACTCCTTGTCTTGAAGAAGCTTACAAATCTGAGGTGCAACAAAGACTCATTCCACTATGTTTACTTCACTCAACCCTGAAAATGTATCAATGAAATTAGAGATGAATGAATATGTTCAGTTTTTGTCCCCGAATCTGATTTTGACATATTCGTGCCATATTCAAACACTATTCATGCCGAACGTATTCTGAATGATTGGTTCCGAACATATTCAGTAATTTCTACTCTCATTGACTCTAATGACATTCGGCTGTGTTCGCCGAATATTGCAAAAACAATATTCGATGCCGATCATATTTGGAACTGAATCCGAACAAATTTGCTCATCTCTAAATGAGATACGTGAATGTTTTTTTCATTTTTATTCATTGCTTTTACAAAGTTCCTCATCGGGCCCAACTTAATATCTTATGTGGGTCAACAAGTGCTGGATGCAGGGCATTTTTACTCCCTGACAAAAGTGAATGTTGGACAGGTCAGTCTCTCTTATTGTAGTGATATTCTCTTGCTCAACTATGCCACTCACACAGAAAACAGCAGTACGTTATCCACATTGAGGACCAAATAAAAGGGTAACCATCTTTAAATCACCTCAGAGGGACCACAAATGCTCACTTTTCAGGCACCTCTAGAGCAGTTTTATGTTGTCATAGGTTTTTTGATGTGGAGTGTATAACTAACTGAAATTGAAAGTAGCACATTGCCAGAATGTAGCAATGAATATTCCCCATTCATCTGGATTGTGTCTTATCTTCAGAGCTTCCATTAAACTGGTGATGTTGTTGCATGCCACAAGATCACCCTTCATGAAGAAGTGTTGGATAAGATCTTTATCATGGTTGTGGAAAAAAGAAATCTTAACATCACCAGTTATGAGATTCCACTGTTGTAGCTGGGAACTTAAGATCACAGCATTGCTATTGGTCAAATCCAAATATCTAACAAGATCACTCAGTTCACGTTTTGCTATAAGGTATTGTTCAGTTGAGGTTGCTGAGAAAAGTCTTGGTCTTGAAAGGAAGATGCTTCCTCTTCTTCCTCATTAGACTAGACTGAAAATATTTCTGGTGATTTTGGAACTGGCAGTTCTTCTGTATGTGCTACTGGGGGTATCGAAAATGAAATATTTATATAATGTAAATTCCACTTTTTCTTCTTTGAAACTCCTTTCTTAATTGGGGAACCCTTCAGAAATGGCAACTGGCAGTGTGATTGGCTGGCTCTCTCCAGATCTTATATATTGCCTTTTCCTATGCAACCGCTGGGTAAGATGTGATGCACATGTAGTGCAGCATATGCGTGGAGCACAACTCTTATCCTGATCTCCTTTTCTGCAGCCAAAATTCAGGTTGTAGGCTTTCTTTATCATGATAGTCAAGTTTCACCTATGTTACGCAAAAGTGGCCTTTCTGCACATTTAGAAAAAACTACATGTCGGTAATGCAAGAATGAGGCATGTCTGAAAAAACAAATAGAAACATGTCAATATGCTAATAAACTAAGCTAAGATATCCTAAAACTGTATGCCTTTCACAGAGAACATTCATAAAAGTAGATGACGCTACTGTAATTAAGATTACGTCATCATAGCTGAGTTTATGCTTTTTGACTGATCACCCTAAGATGATAGAATACTGAAGGCTCAATAGACTAAATAGATGATGTAATAGACTAGCTACTATCAATGCAATAATGATGATGAAATAATAAAAACTCAATTTTTCTGTAAGCCTGCGTAAAAGGTGCCTTAAGTAATTACAACCTCCTCTGGATCTTGAAAATCAGAGGCAATCAGCAAATTTAAGCATCATATTTTTTTCAACATGATAAAATTAATTTGTTTCAACTGTTTTCATCTCTGAACCAATTTGGCGGTAGAACAGTGTAATTAAAAACAACTTGTGCATGCTGTGATTTTTTTCCATGGACAGCTAAATCATCCAATAATTTTGAAAAATGGTGACAAAAGCAACAATTGTTTTACATACTTCTGAATTTTTAATTCATTTTCGTCAGGGCTGCTGCAATGCAGATAGATGCAGGCTCCACTAGATGGCAGTAGAGTGGATGCAGAACTGCACCCAAACAGATCAGACTTGCAATGCAGCAGCCAGGCTACCATAGATGGCAGCAGATTAGTCAGACAGGCCGAGTTAAGCAACACACTGAAGTGTGGTACAAAGCAGAATAAACAAACTCAGGGTCAGAGGCAAGCCAAGAAGGTCAATAGCAGTCAGGAGCAGATAAGACAAAAGGCAAAAGACAGAAGCAGGTCAGGATACAAGCCAAGTCAGACCCAGGAAGTCAATACACTAAAGCGGAACACTGTGTCTAAATGGGAATTGGGAGAAAACAGAGACACAAGTTCAGACAGCAAACACAGGAGGAAAAATCAGAGCAATCAGAGTCAGCTACAGCAGTCCTAGGCAAAGCTATAACCGACATAGACTGCAGGAAGCAGTGGCAATAAATAGCAAACCTGAACCCTGACTGAGGCTGAGAAAGGTTAATCCCTTCATGACCAGAGCAGGAGAAAGGGAAAACAGGACTCCAACCCCGGTCTTGGTCAAGACACTTTTCACCACTTAAATAAAAAAAACTGTCAATGTTTGGTGTCTGTGTACTTGTAGTGACCTAGAGAATCATATTGTAAGGTCAGTTTTACCATATATTGAATATGGTAAGTAAATAAAAAAGACCATTGTGGAATTGCACTTTTTTGGCAATTTTACTGCACATGGAATTTTTTTCCCATATTCCAGTGCACTATGTTGTGGAAAGAATGGTGTCATTCAAAAGTGCAACTCATCCTACCAAATACAAGCTTGTATAGGGCTAAAGTGATGGAAAAATAAAAAAAAACTATAGCTTTCGGAAGGGGAGGAAAAACGAGAATAAAAAATGGATAATCACCCACTGTGAAACGGTTAATGTACTACCCTCATGTTAACTGTTTGATACCTATTGTACATATATAATGCCCTCTTCTACTGGATATGCCACCATTTTTCTACTGTTCTGTCCATTTCCATGCAGTAGACCCATATAATTAAGATGGCAACACAGGTGCAAGAATACTGATGAAACAACCGCTCACAGCCTACCAATACATGGAGGGGGCTGTTGCCTGGTATATTAATGCACAATAAAAACTTGTACGCGGCGCTGTTCACACTATGGCAATGCACAGCATCCAGGTTAACAGCCTAATAGTGACACCCTTCTATTAGATCAGGCAGGCTGCCCAGCGCTATCAAAATGCATGCCATGTGAACAGACACCGCAGTTTACAAGACCAAATGGGCCCAACTGCACCATTAATAAAAAGTGCAAAAAAACACATAAAAAATTTGAGGTATTAGCTGATATTTTGGCCAAAATACGAGAGCCCATAACCTGCGCCAAAGGTCCCCACGTTTACGGGTCCCTAACACTAAATCCTAACACTGAAAAAGCATAAGAAGAGGACTAAAAATCCTCCAATAATACAAGAAAACAGCAAAAAAGCAGAGAGGTTTACTCCTCCAGGCCTCCAGACAAATGCAGTATCAGGATGCAGTGGACCCATATAATTAAGGCTACTTTCACACATCAGGTTTTCGGCGTCAGGCGCGATTCGGCGTCGTGCCGGAGCGCCGGATCCGGCAAATATTTCATAAAACCGGATGTGACGGATCCGTTTTTCTGCTGGATCCGTCTTGTTCTTGACAGACAAAACCAGATCCGTCTCATCCGGTTCATCCGTTTTTCGACGTATTACGCCGGATCCGCTTTTTAAAAACACCCCTTGTGGCCTTCCGAACGGGATTGGCTACTGGAAAACTATATATAGCGTGTTCCTACAGCCCTTCTTTGACAGGTTGTAGAGGAGAAAGTGCAGGTTGGAGAGAAGAGCAAGTTACTGGCGAAGATGGATGTTGTCATTGGAAATATTTTGAAGAATTTGGCGGATTTTACAGCGGAGGCGAATCGTTTGAGGGTGATTGTTCTGGAGAAGGAGAGAGCGAGACAGCAGCACATCAGGCATCGTAGACGACGTTTGTGGATCCACCCCATCACAGCCAAGAGAATGACGCGTGGGGTCTATTCTACACTCTGCATGGACCTTCGACGAAACCCGGATAAATTTTTTGGATATGTTAGGATGAAAATGGAGAATTTTGATTACTTGGTGGAGCGCATTGCACACCTCATAAGAAAAGCAGACACCTATTGCCGCTTCTCTGTTTCACCCGCAGAGCGTCTGATGGTGACTTTAAGGTAAGCCACATTTATTGGATATGCTCGCATCAGAGCACACTTTCACTGCAATTTTGTTGGTGGTAGTTTGTATCTCCAAGTGTTGTAGCTGAGTTTTGGTATGTAATGCTGTGATTTAAAACTAATTGATTGTTTTTTAATTCCCCACAGATTTCTTGCAACTGGAGAATCCCTTTCGTCACTGCATTTCCAGTACAGACTCGGGATTTCCACCATATCTGGAATAGTGAAGTACACATGCCGTGCACTGTGGGACTCCTTAGCTGAAGAGTTTTTACCAGAGCCCACAACAGAGAGGTGGATTGAAATTTCAGAAAAGTTTCAACAGATATGTCAGTTTCCCAACTGCTTGGGCGCTGTGGACGGGAAACATATCCGCATTGTAAAGCCAGCCGGAACGGGATCGGAATATTTCAATTACAAGAAATATTTTTCAATTGTCCTCATGGCCATCGCTGATGCGGAATACAAATTTATTGCTGTTGATATTGGGGCCTATGGCCGCTCCAATGACTCTCAAGTTTTCAAACTGTCTGCCATGGGGCGTAAACTGTATGGAAACACCTTCCAGTTCCCACCCCCTAGACCGCTGCCGCAAACATCTGGTCCACCTATGCCATTTGTCTGTGTTGGGGATGAAGCCTTCCAGCTGTCAGAACACCTTTTGAAACCGTACAGTAGCAGAGGATTGTCAAGAACAAAACGCATTTTTAATTACCGCCTCACAAGAGCAAGAAGAATGGTTGAATGTACCTTTGGTATTCTGACAGCCAAATGGCGGGTCCTATTGACTGCGATCAACCTCAAGACAGAAACTGTGGACGAGGTGATCAAAGCTTGCGTGGTACTCCACAATTTTGTTATCTGCAAGGAACCCATTTCCATTGAGGACACCTCTGAAGAAACCACCTTGCAAGATTACCATGACATTACCACTAGAAGTTCTGTGACGGTTTCAGTAATGAGGGACAATTTTGCACTATACTTTATGTCACCTCACAGCAGAGTACACTGGCAGGATGACAGAGTGTGAAAGATTTGTGCCCTTAACCAAAATTGTGTACCTTCTGTACCAACAGTATATACCTTTGCCAACCAAAGTTGGCTATCTTGTCATGGTCTTACTATTTTTAGCTTTAGGCCACAGGTGGGTACCTGGTTGTGTTTTATGCAAAGTATTTCACCTTTTAACAAAAGTTTGTTAGGAAATCACCAACAATAAACACAACTTTTTAGGTGAAATACTTTGCTTCAAACACAGCCAGGAACACAACTGTGGCAAAAAGCTAAAATTTACCCACAGTTATATACCTAGGTTTGAATACCATTTTACCTTTTAAATACCCTGTATTTAACCTTTTTGGCCGCAGAAAGAAATGACAGACAACCAGTGTAAAATAATTTAACTTTTATTGAAAAATGTTTTTTTTAGTAAACTGTTTTTAAATTTTAATAAACTTTTTTAATAAAGCTTTGAAACCATAAAACTGGTCATTTTTATTAAAATACACACATATTATAAATCTGTGTAGTGTGGGGTGGAAATACTGCTGGAGGGGCTGCGGGACACTTCGACACTGGGAGTGTGGAGAGAGGACTGGCATCGTGGTGGGGAAGGAACAGTTAGAGGTGAAGGTGTGGAAAAAGCTACAGAATGGGTGGACATGTGGGAGGCAGAAGAGGTGGTGGGCGGTGGAGTGGAGGGTTGGGCAGGGACTGTAGGAGCAGATGATGTTGATGGCAAGTTGTATGGGGAAGGAGTTTGGTATGGGGCAGGTTGCTGGAAGTGGGGAGATGTCTGGTACTGGGGAGGTTGCTGGTACTGGGGAGGTTGCTGGTACTGGGGAGGTTGCTGGTACTGGGGAGGTGGATGGTATGTAATAGGAGGGGGAGGATGGAAAGTGGCTGGAGGGGGTGCAGGTGGAGGAACTACTGGCGTGGGAAGAGGAGGTTGGGAGGTAACGTGCTGGAGAGCACCGTGGCATGAATGCATTACATGCATCTGCTGGGTAGGAGATAGCGTTTCCATGCGCTCCACAACAGACCTGAAAAAGGTGTGGTTTGGCGAAGATCTTGCTTCTGAATGCATGGTTTGCAGAAGTGTCTTCACCTCCAGAATGCTGGAGTTGATCTGCTGAAAGCCTGTGAAGATTTGCTCTGACAAGACTTTTAGACAGTTCTGGAAAGATGCATTCAGATGCAAGAACTCTGGCGCATAAGTCTTTTCCTGACCCCTCTGCCGCTGCCGCCCAGTACCCGCAGGTTTACTAGAGGTGGCAGGGGCAGAAGGGTGGGGTAAAGGGAAAGCGATCTCCTCACCAGCAGCTTCATGTAATGTAGGCGGCCACGATGCTCCTGTGCTGGTGGATGGGACAGAGGGGTCGAATGTGTGGGAAGGCTGTGAAGGTGCAGATGTACCGGGGTGGTCGAAGTGTCCCTCGGTGCCGGTCTCCTCAGGGATCGCCTCAGAAGGGTCCAACCATGCAGGCTCCCGAGTGCTGCTCACCGTGCTGTGGAATAAAGAGAAAAAAAAACAATTAAAAAAGTGACATGGCATGGCCCTGGCTGAAAAAAAATTGTTACATCTAAACATTTTTTTTTCACATGTGGTGTGTAATATTTACCTTCTGGTGACCATTGTATCCTGGAGGAACGACAGGGCTTGTGCGTACTTGTACTTGCTCCTGCGTCCTCCAGATCCACTCGGGGCCCGCATCTCTTTATTGAACTCCTTCTTGAAACGATCACTCACAGACCGCCACCGCTTCACAATTCTGTCCCCTGAAACGAGAAAGGAGTGGTTAGTATACAACATCAGTGTTTCCCAAACTCCAGTCCTCATGGTCCCCAGGGGTCATGTTTTCAGGATTTCCATAGTAAATAGAAATCCTGAACACATGATCCGTGGGGACCACGAGGACTGTTGTTTGGGAAACACTGGTTTACATCAAGCAACCGGTACTGTATATACTTACGCTCTTTAATCTGGGCCCGAGCATCGAGGTCCTCCCAGCGGTCCACAAGGAGCGAACAGATTTCCTCCCAGAGTCGTCGGGTAACGATCAGG
Source organism: Dendrobates tinctorius (assembly GCF_039654945.1). Taxonomy (NCBI): domain Eukaryota; kingdom Metazoa; phylum Chordata; class Amphibia; order Anura; family Dendrobatidae; genus Dendrobates; species Dendrobates tinctorius. The sequence goes on along the minus strand of NW_027361732.1, from coordinate 37,567,376 downwards.
TCAGCGTGGCGGCGGTCAGCCATATTCCAGAGCGGCTCCCTTTCTCTGACGAGATCGATGAGGTGGTCCACATCGATTCCTCCATCCTCATCGTCAGAGTCGGGAGCACGCTGTGAAGGCTGTTAAAGAAAAAGACAAAAATAACATAATTAGCCTCCACAAAAGAAATGAAATAAAAAGTGCAAAAAAACAAAGCAAAAATATTTATACTTACACGCTGGTGACCGCTGCGTTGCTGTCGCCGACGACCCTGGGAGGCACTGCGAGGACCTCTTGGCCGAGCACCAGATTGGGAAGACTAGAGAAGAAAGCAAAAAATGTTATGTCTTTGGATGTAGGCATTTGTTTGCTGTGTGTGGTCTGCAGAACATTGTTTTCTATGTGTTGTGTGTAGTGTGATGTTGTGTTTCTGCGTTTGATGCCAAAAACTTACCAATTGTGAGCCCACTCCAGGTGTCTGTCCACCCCTTCCTTCTTCTTCTGGGAGCTCCTCTTCATCTTGTGATTCCTGTTTTGAAATAAAAGGCAATGAATAGACATATATTACAGAGATGATGGATTTTGGAAATAAAAACTTACCGTCAAACGCTGACGATGAGAGGGAGGGCTCCCAGAAGAAGATGTGCTGTCTTCCTGCTGGCCAGACTCCATGCCTGTGGGTGGTGTTACAGCTGCTGCCAGTGCTGCCAGTGCTGCTGCTGCTGCTGCTGCATCTCTTGGGCGGCTGTTGAATAAAGAGAAACAAAGGGCCAATGAATATCTTGATATTCCATGGCCCTAGTTTGGAGGAATGGGGGATTTGATAATTACCGTCTCTCATCTGCTGCTGGACTCCCCTCCTCAGCATGTTCCATTTGCTGCTCCATTTGGCGTGGTGGTGGTGCTGATGGTGCTGCAGTGGTCTCCTGCCTTCTCCTGCGCCTGGTTCCTGTCTTGGGTGGCATGTTGGGTGTGGCTGAGGGTCCCACTGTCTTGCTTTTATATATGTGTCTTGTGGGCAGAGCTACTGAGCATGCTCAGACCAAAAAAACCGGATCAGGCCACCGGATCCGGCTGTCGCCGGATCCAGCGCATTGCGGCGCTCATAGGCTTTCATTGTGTGAAAAAGCCGGACGCGCCGGATCCGGCGTGTCCGGCTTTTTCGCCGGAGACAAAAAACGTTACAGTAGCCATTTTTTCCAGACGCCGGATTGCGACACATTGCGAAACCGGATGAAACGCATGGCCATCCGGCACGATCCGGCGCAAATGCAAGTCAATGGGGGGGAAACCGGATCCGGCATTGCATTTCGCCTGATCCGGTTTTTGTCAAAAGAGCCGGATCACGCCTGACGGCGAAAACCTGATGTGTGAAAGAGGCCTAAGATGGCAATAAACCAAAATTTGGACTAAAGTTTGGTAGAAACAGAAAAAACTAAAGCTTCCTCGGGCAGCTCATCCCTGTTCGTGAGTACTTTCTAGATGTGTTTAGAGTGAAGTAACTCAACTGATTGCATGGAACTACTACCTAAACCTCATCATAAACCTCCCTTGAGATGAAAAGAAATGCCAATTGTCAACCAGTCCTTCATGTCCAGCATAATTGTTTTTCAAATGTGCACACATTCTCAGATGCACACTTCAATTTTGTGGAAAACATTCTCAAAAGAGTGCAAGCCATTTAAACACATGGTTGGCTTTTGAATGGGATGTCTAGCAACCTCATATAGATGTGATGCTCAGGTATCCATAGCCATTGGTTTGAACATAGCATTATAAAAAAAGAAATGTCAGCCTTTATCACAAAATTAATTTGAACTTTTGCTCTGCAATCGGACCAGATAAATGAAATTCTTGCAGCGAATGAATCCTTCACATGACAGACACAAACAGTGCCAGGTGGACCCCAATGACTGTGAAGACTGTCATAATACCCATCTTTTAGTGGGAACATCATATCATAATTTAAGGATTAGAATAGAAAATTATATCATTTTATAAAATAATATATACTGGAAAAGGTAATAATACAACATTTTCCAGCATTTATACCCTTTCATGAGCAGCTACAAAAGTCTAATATGCTCATTGATTTTTCTTTTATCAGCACTTGAATATAAGATAATATTTATATCTTATCTACTCCTGTATATGTGTAGGTTTAAACAAATGAAATAGGCAGAATCTAATTCTATTGTCATTGCTATTTTACAATCTTTCTGCTCCTGTTCTGCATGCATATTTCTTTCCTAAAGTCTGATCTTTAGATGTAATTGATTGACATTTTAATGATGAAACGCTGCATTGGAAGTTGCCATGGCAATGTGATTTGCGGCTTTGAGAGCCTTTGCAGTGAATTAAATGCTCACAAACTGAATTGCTCGGGAAATTTGCAAGGATGTCATTTATTGTACTTAAATTCGTATCTCAGAAATATTATTTAAAAATCGCACAAAAGAGAGAAACATTCGGCAGAATATCAATGGGAGCGTAATCACCTTGCATTTGGCGAAGATTTATTGCAGCTTTACTCTTCATTGCACAGACAATATTACATTTACTTGCATATTTTGAGTATATAAATGCATCCATGAAACACACAGCAAAATGGGCACATGCAATTTTACTATGGTTAGAACACGTTTTATCTTGATATCTTTACTGACCTTACAGAAGACATATGACACATAAAAACCAAACGTATTGCAGAAAATGAGAAGCCAGATGACAAACTCTACGTGTCAGCATAGAATGAGAGTGTCATACCAATGCATTAAATGCATAATGAATCCTTTAGTAAGTTCCCCAGTGAGGACATTGTTAGTAGAGAACTTAAATCTGGTCACTAAGATATCATAAAGATATATTAGAATAAAATCTAGATAATTTAATTGGTGTATGCCTCTCTTACATTAGTACATACAAAGGAAAGTCCTTGTGGGTCTGGTGTTCATAGATGGGTCGCTACTACTTTATCCTAGTAGAGGAATTTATAATATGCACAATGCAGTCTCAGTATAAAGATTATAATTCGAAGATAATAAGGGCAGTATTAAAGACTCACCAAAAAATTATCATGGGAACTTAAGCTTAGAGAGCAAATCTTGCTGGAATAGGTTGCAAACGCCATGTCAAATTGCTTGAGCCCCAGAGGTGATGAAATATCTTTCCTCTTGGTATCTGTTATGATCTGTGTGATTATTGTTATGCTGTAATGTCTATTGTCTGTACAAATCCCCTCTGAAATGTAAAGTGCTGCGGAATATGTCGGCGCTATAAAAATAAAATTTATTATTATTATTATTATTATTAAATATCAGAAATGCGCCACAAGTGACCGTATTTTGGAAAAAACACCCTTGATGACATTCAACTTGGTGTTTTAGACATTATAGAATTAAAGGCAATCATATTTACCATCACAAGGTCACAATACTAATCAGAGGCATAGCTAGGGTTTTGGTTCAGGGGGGACAAAACTTCTGAGTGGGCATCTAACCAGGTAACCTTGATTATAACTGGGTGACGCACCCTAATAGCGGAGAAGAACCTCAGCAGATGACTGCGATGTTACTGGAAATAATCTCAATATAAAGACCAATATTAATATTACCGCCATATGGTCAGTGGTAGATACCCGTACTACAGAACATACTGTATAAGAGATCACAGCACAGCCACAGATAATGACCTACCGCTGACGTTCTTGCTGATGAAATTGATCACTTTTCATGCCTTTTCCATCTTGCCAAGACTGACATGACAACTCCTCCAGCCAGGACTCAGCTACAGAGAATACAACAAAGACACATTTCGCATCTAACATTTTCAGCACTGCCCAAAACAGGAATATTCCCAATCTGCACAAGCTCCTCATCCTACTGATGCCCCAATGCTGAGCCGCTGCTGCCGTATGTGTCCCTATTACTTCACCTACTGTGTGGTCCTGTGTGACCTCTAAATTCTAAGCAACCCTCTAGAAAATAGTATTGCCGGGTGCAAGTGCCCTAGAAAACAGTGCCCACATTTTGTCCTCTAAAAAGTAATATTGCTCTGTGTGCCCCTTTGAAAGTCACAGTAACCTGAGTTCCCCGTATATCAATAAGTGCCGGCTTTAAATTTAATAATGTCCTGAGTCTCCCCCTGTACAGCTCCCCTATGCACAGTATGATGCTCTCTTATTCACAGTATAATGCCCCCTCACTGTATATATATACTGACCCCTTAATATCCCCCAAACTATTTAATAGGTCCAACACTGTATGATGTCCCCATCACTATAATCCCCACACTGTATAATGGGTCCCTAGATAGCCTCCATATAGCATAATACACCAGATAGTTCTCAATATAGTATAATGCACTCCCCATAGGTCTCCATATAGTATAATGTACTCACCATAGGCCTCCACATAGTATAATGCACTCCCCATAGGTATCCATATTGTATAATGCACTCCACATAGGTCCACTGTCTCCATATAACATAATCCACTCTCCATAGGTCCACTGTCTCCATATAGTATAATGCACTCCACATAGGTATTCATATAGTATAATGTACTCCCGATAGGCCTCCACATAGTATAATGCACTCCCCATAGGTCTCCATATAGTATAATGCACTCCCCATATGGCCACCATCTCCATATAGTATAATGTACTCCCCAAATGCCTCCGTATAGTATAATGCACTCCCCATAGGCAGACTCTATATAAAGTATAATGCATTCGACATAGGTCTCCATATAGTATAATTCACTCCTCATAGGGCTCCATATAGTTTAATGCACTCCTCATAGGTCTCTATATAGTATAATGCACTCCCCATAGGCAGACTCTATATTGTATAATGCACTCCCAATAGACAGATTCTATAGAATAGTGAACTCCTCATAGGCAGACTCTATAGTGTAATGCACCCCTATAGGCAGCCTATGTGGTGTAATGCACCCCTATAGGCAGCCTCTGTAGTGTAACTCACTCCCCATGGGAAGTCTCTTTAGTGTATTGTACTCCCCATAGGCAGCCTCTATAGTGTAATGCACTCCCATAGGCACCCTCTGTAGTGTAGTGCAGCCCCATAGCCAACCTCTGTAGTATAATGCACCCCATAGCCACCCTCTGTAGTGTAATGTAGCCCCATAGCCACCCTCTGTAGTATAATGCATCCCCATAAACTAAAATACTCACCTCTCTTCCTCCTGGTTCCTGTGCTGCTCCCTGCTCCTTCTCACCTCAGGGGGGCCCTATGCCGACACAGCTGAACCTGCGATGACGGGTGGGAGGGGCCCATTGCTGGCACAGGGCCCCCCTGCCTGCTCAGGGGCCAAAGCGGCCAATAGAAGTGCAGGAAGATTGATTCTCCCTGTTCTGCAGCAGAATGTAACTGTATCTGCGTGATGTGCATGCCAATACAGTTACAATAGTGTAGCTTTGAGTGGGTCCCCTGAGTGCACAGGGCCCGGGGCCACCGAACTCTCTGCCCCCCAGTAGCTACACTACTGATACAAATGCACTACAGGCCCCCATTATAAATGTGGAGGCAGCAAGATACTGATGAAACAACCAATACATGTAGAGGGAATGCATTGCCTGCTGTGCTGTACTTGTACAGCAGATATCTGGAAGAGCATATCTTTCCTTTTGATACTTTAGTGCCACTGTTCAACTGCTCCCCACCAATCATTTTCTAGCCTCAGTGATGTCAATTCTACAGCATATGCGACCACTGCTGCTGATCACTAAGCACAACAGCCATGACCATATGGAGCTGTATTTACTGACAATATCTGCATGAAATAGCATACAATAGAAAATGCAAAATACAAAAAATACAAAACTTCCTTATACTTTACTTTTGAATCTGAGTGCCACATGGAAGTACAGCATGGAACCATAAAAATCTGTCTGTGCAATACAATGGACCAGTATAACACATAACAGTATTACATGCTTGATTTAATGACAATATATTTTGTTTACATGAAAATATTAATTCATAATAAAAAACAGGTCTCATGATTAACAATGAAAACATTATGACAGTCATTTGATTACAGTCTGCTATAGTTAAGTTTTTGATGGATCACAACTGAGTTACCATACACTACTGCATTGTTTCGCTGTGGATTCACTTGCAGGGGCAAAGCTGGTCTCTGCAAGCCTGGTATTTGTCTTAGGTCTTCTTCACACTTCCATTTTTTTGTGTCCTTATGCTGTCTGTTTTTAAGGGCCGCAAATAGGGACACACCCATTGAAATCATTGGTGGTGTTGACATGTCAGGTTTTTCACACAGACCATGTGATCCTGTGAAAAACCCGCAGACGTCAGTTTTTTTGCAGCATTAACGAAATGAGTGGTGCACACGTGCACACTGATGACATGCGTGTGTCTTCAGCATGACACATACCAGTGCCTGGGAAGAAGTGTTACAGTTTGCGCTGTTCCCAGGTGCCAGTGGCTAAATGCAGCTCTCATCATTGTCTCCTGCTCACGCCAAGATCAGAGCGACCAGGAGACAATGATTCATGTTGTATTCAGCAGCAGCTGTGTAACTCCTATGTAATATAAAGAATTAATTTAAGAAATGGCATGGTCTATCGTGCAATTTTCATAACGAACAGAGGGAAAGGATAATGTTAATAATCTGGGGAAAGGGACAATACTCTATAAGGCTCCCAGGCTATTAATAACTGCTCACAGCTGTTTGCTTAGCCTCTCCTGGTGCATTTACAGGGAACCCCAGAATTGCACTGGGATTCTCAAACATTGTGTCATCAAAAAGAAAGTATTAAAAAACAGGTAGATAGAGTAGTGAGGGAAGGATAGAGACTTCACCCTTTTAAGACTGAAGCCCTGGTTTGTGATCTTATTGAATAAAGAGGTGACCACACTCTTCATTATTCCATTAGAGCAGAGGTCCCCAACCTTTCTGACTTTGAGAGCCACATTCATCTATGAAAGAGGGTCAAAATCCATATTTAACTGAGAGAGGGTTACAAGCCACATCCAGCACCTGCCCCACTCACAGTAGTTAGACCCTTGTCCCCCTATTATCAGTATAACGACAGACAAAGCTTTTCCACTGAAATCACATCAAAGCAATTTGCCATGCTCCAAGGCTTCCTATCTTACCCCCATTCAGATATCCTCTTCTGTGCAGGGCAACTCTCAAAAGTCACCATCTAAAGAGCTGCTCTAAGTAGCTGTTTACTACATCTGGTGCTAATGCAGCAAGCTGGCAGACAGACGGGAGCCACACATCATGGGCAGACAACCACTTGTGGCTCTCGAGCTACAGGTTGGGAACTCCTGTATTAGAGCATTATAATAGCTATCTATCCACCTCCTGATGATCCTGTTGGGAGAAACGCGTTGAGGTTTTTGCCTATCTTACATCAAAAAATCTGAGTATCCCTCTATTTGTTATCAATAATGTTGGTTATATTGATATTAATGTTTTAATGGATCATTTGTCTTTTTTTTTCCTTCCATATGCTTATTTGTGCCACCCAGTGGTGAATGTATAGCCATATCAGGGTATTCCCAGGGTGAGCCGTCGTGGAGCGGGGGCGCCATTCCGCTGACCAGTAGGGTGCCAACCTCCGCTGACAGGAAGGCATATAGTTATAGGGGACAGATAGTGAGATACTCTAAGGCACTTGTCACTTTATGTCTTGTCTTTTTTGCACTATTTTTGCACTTTTTCTCTTTGTTGCCTATTGAGCTTCCTATCTGGCAACCCCTATACACTCCTTTTCTGAATAATTGATTGACCCAATGTGGCACATATTCAGGGCTATTTAGGAGTTTTAGGGTTCAGCCATCGTGGAACGGGGGTGCCAATCTCAATTGTGTTTAGGATGCCAACCTCCGTTGTTAGGCAGCTTTCATATCAGTACCCCATAGCAGGGTGTAATAGGTGACACTGTTGCTTGTTGTTTATGTGGTTGTTTTGTCTACTAATTAGGCTTCATTAAAGGTTGTTTTTATGCACATCTGTATCTAGAAGTTGTTGTAAGGGTCCTTGGTTTACTTAAGTTGTTTGACCTTACTATATATATATATATATATATATATATATACAAATTTTGCATTAGACCCACTGTGAAAAGTGATGCATATCCCATCAATGGTGCTTGCATCCATTAAATATGTATGGCATATCCTATCAATATGCCATAAATAGCCCAACTGAAAACTGCTTTAATAATTATTAATAATAATATTAATTATTATAATATATCTGTGCATAAGTCCTCATGAATAGATAACTGGAAAACATTTAAAATAAATGTGCACTTCAAAAAAGTAAATTTATTGCTACAGTTGTGATAAGAATGCAGAAAACTATGATAAAAATAAGCTTATTGCTTCTATATACATATTATACATATTACAAGTATCCAAAATGGACCTTTCCATACTCACTGTAACTATTCTAGAGTTTCTTTTCTGCAGGAAGCTCTTTTGGTGACCTCTACCAAAAGCATTCTTTCAATTATTGCTTTCAGTGGTTGGAAATGTTTAAAATATTTCCTTTCTAATATACTGTATATGCCTAATTTAGATTATGCTGACATGGATCTGATGTTCAATTTTTTTTTTATCTATAGCACAATATTTTGTCTTTTGTATAATCCTGAATTAGAATCCCCAACATTTGGAAAGAGTACAGCTCACACTATAAGAGGTCACAATAACTATCACATATCGATTAAATCTCTTAAAAAAAAAAATATATATATATATAATACAAATGGAGATTCAGTGGCGCTTGTGTATGAGTGTAATTCCAGCAGCAAACACTAAGACACCTGTCACAAGGGTGTCAAAGAAATAAGGTAAAATAACTAGTAATATTAGTGTGCGCTTGGAACACTCAAAGAAGAGGGAAATCTAAATTGGGTGGTTATAGAAAATAAAAAAAAAAACCTCTTATAAGTGCTCTTTATGTAGCTGGATAATAGCGAGAAAATAGCAATTAGTAATAGTCAATTGTAAGACCTCAGAAGAAGTGCTTAAGGGAAAAAGAATATATGTAGATGCTGGTGGCAATCTTAGTTCCATCCTGAACAATCACAAACTAAAAAGGCATGAGTGAGGGTGAAAACCTGAAATCACTGAACAGGTTATATACTGCAGGGTAATTCTCCCTGATAGTAGCTTAAAAAAAAATAGAGTCAAAGTCAAATTGCAGCCTGTGAACGGCTGTGCAGAGTAGCCGCAATAGTAAATGCACAAGTCAGAGAGCGGTACCTGTAAAGATAATGCGATGCGAAGTCCTCACTCCAGTAAGCGGTGCAAGTTAAAATAGCGCTTTTTGCTCCAGCGCTTGGAAAAGGGGGGGGTTTGTACACTGGGGTATAGACGAGTTACAGGGCCTGCCCCGGCCGGTGGCAGCCTCCTGTCAGTGTACCTCCAGCTGTGGAACAGACGTGAGCGGCCTCTCGTGCTCCCGGCGTCTGTGAGCTGCTCCAGGTATACAGGACCTTCGTGATGTGAGTCAACACATGACCACCTCAGTTTCACTTGCTGGTGGTTGCGACGGGGACGGGGGACGGGGGACGGGGACCAGACAGTTAGTCTTTGAAACATGTTGGAAAGTCCATTGGTCCCCGTCGCAACCACCAGCAAGTGAAACTGACGTGGTCATGTGTTGACTCACATCACTGATACCTCAAATGTGGTCATAAATCACTGTTTGGACACACAGCAGGGCTCAGAAAGGATGGAGCGCCGTTTGACTTTTTGAATAGAAAATTATCTCCAATCATTAGTGGACACCATGAAGCTTATGGAAAGTATGTAGTGAACGTCAGGTTGGTGTGTGTGGTGTAGTATACACCACACACACACCTCAAACTGATATACACTACGCCACACACACCGACCTGACACACTACGCTGTCGTGAGTTCATTTTCCCCTTCACCGTTGATGTCTGATGAGCTCCCTCTGCTGGTGAAGAGAGGTAGTGAAATTGATTGGGTTGAGAAGAACCTGTCATCTGAACAGGTGGAGCCTGATTGGACACCCGGAATCACTGAGTGGATATAAGGCAGCCGACGCCCTACAGGGGTGCTGGTGATCCTTTCTGCTCTGAGCTCTTGCAACCAGTTAGTCCTGTCTACTGAAAGCTAAGTTTTTGCTCTCTTATTTTTCCACGAGATTTTGTCTGTTTGCTTCGTGTTTTGTGCTAAGCCTGCCTTTGTTGGGACGGGATGAGCTTCATTTTTGTCTCTGATCAGTTTATCTCTTTGCTCTGTTTTCAGAATATACCTGAGTGCTGATATAGTGATTTTGAAGTCTAGCGACTTCAGGGCCTTTTTCCCTATCAGACGGTTGGGACATTTTTGGTAGGGTTTTTTGCAGATTGCAGCCAGCATCTTTTCTGTCCCTTCCTATTTAGTTAGTTGGGCCCCATCTTTTGCTCAACCTGTCTTTCTGTCTGTCTGTGTTTGTGTTTTCAGCTGCTTTTCACCAACAATACATGTTGGGGGGCTGTCTATTGCTTTGGGGTCTGCTCTGGGGCAGTTTAGACTTCCCCTTTCTTTCTTTAGGCTTATTTAGTTCTCCAGCTGTGAACGAGGGGTCTAGGTCACCGTAGGAACCCCCCATGGCTACTGTTAGTTGTGGTGAATAGGATCAGGGGTCTGCAATCCGATAGCTACCAACCTCTCTGGTTTTCTGGACTTAGCTTGTATTTTTGTTTTTTCCTCCTTTGGTGACTCATTCATAACACCATACATACCAACTTGACACACTACGTCAGGTTGATGTGCATGGTGTAGTGTATGTCAGGTTGGTGTGCATGGTGTGGTGTAGTGTACGTCAGGTTGGTGTGTGTGGTATAGTATACACCGAACACACACCAACCTGGCGTACACTACGCCACACACACCATCCTGACACACTATGTCAGGTTGATGTGCGTGGCGTGGTGTAGTGTACATCATGTTGGTGTGTGTGGTATAGTATACACCAAACACACACCAACCTGGCGTACACTACGCCACACACACCAACCAGACGTACACTACACCACACACACCAACCTGGCACACTACGTCAGGTTGATGTGCGTGGTGTAGTGTATGTCAGGTTGGTGTGCGTGGTGTGGTGCAGTGTACGTCAGGTTGGTGTGTGTGGTATAGTATACACCAAACACACACCAACCTGATGTACACTACGCCACACACTCCAACCTGACGTACACTACGCCACACACACCAACCTGACTATGTCAGGTTGATGTGCGTGGTGTAGTGTATGTCAGGTTGGTGTGCATAGTGTGGTGTAGTGTACGTCAGGTTGGTATGTGTGGTATAGTGTACACCAAACACACACCAACCTGATGTACACTACGCCACACACCAACCTGACGTACACTACGCCACACACACCAACCTGACACACTATGACACCTGACACCAAACTCTAAAGCTGAGAGAGTACCCTGAGGTACTCTCACACAGCTTGTAGAGTTTTATCCCGTACCTTGCCCTTTTGCTGGGCAGGTACTGACGGAACTGAAGCCTCCCTTTGTAGTGGACGAGGGATTCATCCACACAAATTTCCCTTTTGGGAATGTACACTTCAGCAAACTTGTTGCTGAAGTTCAGCAAACTTGTTGCTGAAGTGTTCGATGACTGGCCGAATTTTGAACAGTGTTTCAAAATTTGGGTCATCGTGGGGAAAGCTTTCAGTGTTGTCCCTGAAATGAAGAAATTTATGAATCGCCTCAAAATGTCTGCGACTCATAACCATGCCAAATACTGGAGTTTGATATAAAATATCAGTACTCCAGTATTGGTGAATTTCTGGTTTCTTCACAATCCCCATGTGAAGAACCAGTCCCCAATATTTAATCATTTCTACAGAGTCCACGGGACTCCAAGTAGAGAATGAAGAAATTGGGTGTTGGGCCAAAAATTGCTGGGCGTACAAGTTTGTTTGCTCCACCATGAGACTGATGATTGACTCAGAGAAAAAGACTTTGAAAAAGTCTATTTCCCTGAAGTTGGCAGTCTCAAACTGGATTCCTGATTGGGGAATGAAATCAGGAATCCGTGGAGCAAAATTTTCAGGGATGGGGTCCAGGAGGGAGAACTAGTTCTAGGTTGGGCGTGACTAGCACTAGGTTGGGGGAAACTCACATTTGGCTCTGGTACTTCCTCCAAGGTAACCGACTCTTCCTCCAAGGCCTCCGACTTTTCCTCCCTGGGCCCTGGACGATTTCTCGTCCTGCGACATCTCGGTGGTGGTGAGTATGTGTCGCTGGAAGAGGAAGAGTGGGAGGAATAGAGAAAGGTGGGGTCCTCTATCTCACTATCAGTTTTGGAGGCAATAATTTCATATGCATCCTCAACTGAGTAGACCCTTTGGGACTGGGATGACTGGGACATTGTGCGTGTGGTGTGTGTGCGTGTGTAAAAAAGCTTTATTATAGTGTGCGTGTGTATGTGCGAGTGTTTGGTGAAACTTTACTTCAGGAGGTGGATATCAGGAGGGAGTTGTCAGGCGCGCGGGGGGCAGGAGGGAGCTGTCAGGCCTCTATCTCACTATCAGTTTTGGAGGCAATAATTTCATATGCCTCCTCAACTGAGTAGACCCTTTGGGACTGGGATGACTGGGACATTGTGCGTGTGGTGTGTGTGCGTATGTAAAAAAGCTTTATTATAGTGTGCATGTGTATGTGCGAGTGTTTGGTGAAACTTTACTTCAGGAGGTGGATGTCAGGAGGGAGCTGTCAGGCGCGCGGGTGGCAGGAGGGAGCTGTCAGGCACACGGGGGGCAGGAGGGAGCTGTCAGGTGCACGGTGGGCAGGAGGGAGCTGTCAGGCACACGGGGGACAGAGGAGATGCAGCAGCAGGGGGATGCTCACCGGGGGCAAAAAGGGCTGTCAGGCGTGAGGGGGCAGAACGGGGCTGAGGAGATGGAGGTGGATATGCAGCAGCAGGGGTTGATCAGGGGGTGATCACCAGGGGCAGAAAGGGCTGTCAGATGTGAAGGGTCAGAAAGGGGCTGATGAGATAGAGGTGGATATGCAGCAGCAGGGGTTGATCAGGGGGTGATCACCAGGGGCAGAGAGGGCTGTCAGAAGCGAGGGGGCAGAAAGGGGCTGAGGAGATGGAGGTGGATATGTAGCAGCAGGGGTTGATCAGGGGGTGATCAGGAGGGCAGGGGATGATCACGGGGGGAAGAAAGGGCTGTCAAAAGTGAGGGGGCAGAAAGGGGCTGAGGAGATGGAGGTGGATATGAAGCAGCAGGGGTTATTCAGGGGGGCAGGGGTTGATCAGGGGGTGATCACGGGGGGCAGGGGGTGATAAGGGGGTGATCACGGGGGGCAGGGGGTAATCACGGGGGCAGGAGGTGATTACGGGGGCAGGAGGTGATCAGGGGGGCAGAAGGGGGCTGTCAGGTGCAGGGGAGCAGGAGGGGGCTGAGGAGCTAGATCTGGATATGCAGCAGCAGGGGGGTGATCAGGAGGGCAGGGGGTGATCAGTGGTGATCACTGGGGCTGAAGGATGATCACCAGGGCAGAAAGGGGATGACAGGCATGGGGGGGCAGAAGGGGGCTGAGGAGATGGAGGTGGATATGCAGCAGCAAGGGTTGATCAGGGAGGCAGGGGTTAATCAGGGAGGCAGGGGTTAACCAGGTAGGCAGGGGTTAACCAGGGAGGCAGGGGTTAATCACGGAGACAGGGGTTAAATCAGGGGGCTGAGGGGTCATCATGGGAGGGGGGGCAGGAGGGCGCGGTCAGGCACAGGAGAAAGGGGCTGAGGAGCTGGCAGCAGCAGGTGAGATTATTAGTGGTGCAGGGGCTGATCAGGGGTGCAGGGGTAAATCAGGAGTGCAGGGGGCGGTGATCGGAGGTTGAGGGGATGGAAACAGGCGGTGGGGGAGAGCCGGTGTATACTTAGATCGGCGGCAGCAGTCAGAGGCGTCAGTCAGAGGCGGCAGCGGCGGTGATCACAGGGCAGAGCAGCGGTCAGTCACATCCTTCCTCAGAAGGGGGCTGTCAGGGGGCAGAAGGGGGCTGTCAGGTGCAGGGGAGCAGGAGGGGGCTGAGGAGCTAGATCTGGATATGCAGCAGCAGGGGGGTGATCAGGAGGGCAGGGGGTGATCAGGGGTGAACACTGGGGCTGAGGGATGATCACCGGGGCAGAAAGGGCTGACAGGCATGGGGGCAGAGGGGGGCTGAGGAGATGGAGGTGGATATGCAGCAGCAGAGGTTGATCAGGGAGGCAGGGGTTGATCAGGGAGGCAGGGGTTAATCAGGGAGGCAGGGGTTAACCAGGGAGGCAGGGGTTAAATCAGGGGGCTGAGGGGTGATCATGGGAGGGGGGGCAGGAGGGAGTGGTCAGGCACAGGAAAAAGGGGCTGAGGAGGTGGCAGCAGCAGGTGAGATTATCAGTGGTGCAGGGGCTGGTCAGGGGTGCAGAGGTAAATCAGGAGTGCAGGGGGCGGTGATCGAAGGTTGGGGGATGGAAACAGGTGGTGGGGGAGAGCCGGTGTATACTTAGATCGGCGGCAGTCAGAGGCGGCAGCGGTGGCGGCGATCACGGGGCAGAGCAGCGGTCAGTCACGTCCTTCCTCAGCTTCCACAGAAGCTGAGCAAGGAGGCAGCCATCATTATACTCTGCCCCTCCACATCTGATTGGAGGGCTAGCGTCACATAGATGCTAGCTCCAATCAGATCTGAGGGGGGTGACTAAAAGGTCACCAGGAGTGATCGTTACCCCAGTGGGGCGAAGCCACCCCCCTGGGGTGAAGTCTAGGTCCTCCAGCAAAGACGGGTCGGGTGACCTTTGATTGAACCCTGTCACCCGACCCGCAGGAGCACGATCTTCTCATGACGCCACATAGGCATCACTGGTCGGATTGGTAACGACTTTCATGACGCCTATGTGGCGTCATTGGTCGTGAAGGGGTTAACCTTTTAATATGTCACCCGGTAAGACCCTATTTGCACTTTTTTTTGTCCACAGCTCCTTCACTATCCTTGGATTAGCTGCAGATGGCCATGTATTCTCTTGTCCAAGAGAATTAGGTCAATTATGGAAATCATGTTCTGATCAGAGTTTGGTCTTATCATGATCTTAGTGTGATTTAATTCTCTCAGATTAGGAAAAGATGAGAAGTAAATGTCTCCATCTTCCGTCAGTCTGTGGAACTCAGACTGCACTCTGTCATTCGAGAACAGTTCAATGATTTCCACGTACTTATTGACTTGCATGACAGAGTGCAATCGGAATATTGGATGACATACAGGCATGCAGAGATTTTTTCCCTTTAATTGAGCTGAAATCTAACATGTGCACAGCCCCATAGAATATCATTGGTCCTTGTGCAATCCGATGTGTTGATGAATTGCATTCGGACCAAAAATGAGGCCATGTGCATAAGCCCTTAACATAGGTCATTAATATTAAATCTATGGAGACTGACAGCCAGCACCCTTACAGAACAGCTTATTGCAGCAGAGGCCAGAGGTTATCAGCATACAGAATGGTACAGCAGTGGATAGGACCTGAGCTGCTGCACCCTACATACATATGGTGTTTTGCTCAGTACATTCTTTACATCTGACCTCTGGCCAGTGCTGAAACAGTTGATTTGTTTTAGTTCCACATGTTGGACTCCCACTTATCTGATGTTAATGTCCGAAACCAGGGATAGGTCATCCATAAAAAAGTGGTGGAGAACCTCATAATATTTGGTTAGTAGTTCTTGTGCATGCTTTTTTGGTAGCTTTGTTAACTCAATTTTTTTCAAGGCTACCAAAAGTATCCATTATAACTTATGGGGCTGCTCACAAGTCCATGGTTTTTATACTGACTGTGTGTTTGTGTACACCACACAAAGGCATGTCCATTTTTTGGCAATGAAGAGATTATCCAGCTCAACGATGAAGTGAAAAACAATTCTTTATTCACTCAGATTTTAGCAAAAATAGAGGATACAATTCAGCATAGTAGGTCAAGAAGTTGCATTTTCAATGCTTTTCAGGTGTCACATCACCCTTAGTTCATGACTTATTATTTCTTTATCGATACTGGAAAAACACTGAAGACACCATCATGACACACTGATGGAGAACACTGATGACACCGGGATCAGTTTTTCACATACATGTTTTATATGCACATGTGAAGAATGTCTCACATGGAGCTTACTTGTGTGTGCTTGCCCTCTAAAGGGCCTTTTACACATAGCGAGATCGCTAGCGATTTCACTAAAGTGTCACCGATTTTGTGACACAACAGTGATATCGCTAGCGATCTCACTACATGTGACACTTACCTCCGACCGGCCCCCCCGCTGGATATCGCTGATCGCGCTCGAACGTCCTGGGCCATTTTTTCTCGTTGGCGTCCCTCTGGCGCCGACTAGCGACGCATGGACGCAGGTGGAAGTCGTCATCATTGCTGCCATCTGACAGGGAGGAGCGACCACCGAGCATCGCTGGATCATTGCTGCGTCGCTGGTGAAATCTGCCTGTTTGGCAGCTCACTAGTGACTATTTAGCGATGCACTAGCGATCCTGATCATTGTCGGGTTCGCTGGTGCATCACTAAATGTAATGGGACCCTTAGAGCAAGCACCATTAATACTGAAGCTGCTCACCACTATGTTAGCATAGTGCAACTTCCATAGGTATTACAAGGGCATGATTATGGTGAATGGAGAATGTGAAAAATTTAATTAAATTGAATTGACAAAATATTGATGTAAATAAAATGTAAGCTGCTATAAAGAATGTATTTTGCAACATATTTCAATTGTTTGGTAGGTTATACCCAATTTAAATTTATAAAATAAAAATATCATACAGCAATACATGACAATAGAAGAATAAAATAACTTTAGATAACTACAAACACACAGAATAAAGTCATTTATTATATTTCTTTATGCACTGCTCTGGTCCATCTATGTTATGCAATGTACATTTTCAGAAACACATTCCAATTCTGGTTCAGTATTTTATGCCTGCTTGAGGAGAAAATGGATATTATCACAAAAAAGTGAGAACAACAAATCTGAGAGTTGCCAACTCAGTCATTTTAACAGTATGAACGAATAAGAGCAACTACCTGCTTCAAAATAGCAAATACATCTGAGTAAGCAGAACTGTCAGTTACCATTGAATGTCATGAAAAAGGCCAAAAAGAGCTCAAGAAACATCATAGGTAATGATAGATACTGGCCCCAAGTAGTTACATAGCAATTTGTATAGCACAAGGCTCTAGAGTGGAACAGTTTCATTTCACTGTAACAATGCGTATGTGATCCTTTTAACACTGTCTGCTACAGGAACATTGCCAAAAAATATATTTTTTTTTAGAAATGTATAGGTAATACAAATATCAGGTATATAATGTGCACACATATTTTTTTTCAGGTGAGTAACCCATTGAGTTTTTTAAGAAAAAATGTTTCAGGAAAAGGCAAGGTTTAGTTTTTTTTACAGAGGTGTCTTTTTTTAGTATTTTTTGGTTATTTATTGAGTGCTTTTTTAACGGGTTGGACTGCTGGCATTTGTTTCAGCATTTTTCAAACATTACTGCGGCATCTTTTTTTACTGCCATTGTTTGGTATTTTTTTCTACTCCATTCAACATTGACGGAATCATTTGCAGTTTTTCAAGCAGAAATGCAAGCAAAAATCTCAAAAAGTCACCTGGGCGTCTTTTGGGCTTCTTTTGACCATTCCCATTGACTTAAATTATAAATTATAGGACATCTTCAGAGTGGAAAAAAACTGAAGAAAGGTTAGCTTATTTCTTTTAACCACTTGTATAGCACAATGGCATTTTGTAAAATGAATAGGTTTGAGTAGGGCAAATTCAATAATGCAAGAAGATGTAAGTATTTTTATTCAGTAGTTTTGTAAAAATCATACATGCCTAAAAGGCAAAACTTATTTCAAAATGCAAATATGATAAATAAACTAGCTGTCTGTGACAGTTCTTATAAAAATAAGGCCCACTTAGATTAAAAGCTCACACACATGGCTATACTGTACTACCACCCATTACAAGATCTGTGCTGTACAGAGCCATTATACAACACTATGCATAGAGAGGTATTCCATACACACCGAATTAGATTTATCAAAGGAGTCAAACAGAAAACAGTCTTGCTCATTGCAACCAATCACTGCACAGATTTCATTTTGCCACAATTGTTTAAAATGTGAAAGCTGAACCCTGATTGGTTGCTATTGACAGCAAAGACAGTTTTCTTTGAAGACAGTTTTGATCAATGATGCATTTAATGTTTTGGCACAAGTTTCTCAACTTACAGACTCCAATTATGTTCCTGTAGCCATCCATCAATAGTCTAAATATATTGCATGTTGGAGTGTGAATAAATAAAATTTATTCATAAATTTATAGAAATGTGTAGTTGCTTTTTTATATACAGTGGCATGTAAAGGTTGGGCGCCCCTGGTCAAAATTAGTGTTATTGTGACAGTAAATCAAATTAAAAATTAAATGATCTCTAAAGTCCTGAAGTTAAAGATGACACATTTCCTTTGTATTTTATGCAAAACAAAATACTTTTATCTTTTACATTTTAAAAATTGCAAAAAGGAAAATGGGCCGATGCAAAATTTTGGGCATCCTGCATGGTTAGTACCTAGTAGCACCCTGTTTGAAAGTATCACAGCTTGTAAACACTTATTGTAGCCAGACAAGAGTCTTTCAATTCTTGTTTGAAGGATTTTCATCCATTCTTCCTTCAAATATTCTTCCAGATCTGTTGGATTCCTGGGTAGTCTTGCAGGGGACTGTCATGGCCATTGTAAAACCTTTAGCTTGTGCCTTTTGAGGTAGTCTATTGTGGATTTTGACATGTAATTAGGATCATTTTTCATTTGTAGAAGCCATTCTCTCTTCAGACTCAGCTTTTTTTAAAGAGTGTTATGCTTGCATCATGAATTTGTTGAAATTTCATTGCATCCATTCTGTTCTCTACCCATGATATGTTCCCTGAGAAATTGGATACAACACAACCCCAAAGCATGATTGATCCACTAAAATGCTGAATGGTTGACAAGATGTTATTTTCCTGAAATTATGTGCCCTTTTTACTCCACACATACCTTGGATGATTGTGACCAAAGAGTTCAATTTTAATCTCATCGATCCACAATACTTGTTTTCAAAATGCATCAGGCTTCTGATGCTGAATTTTATATTGAGGATGCAGGAGAGGTTTTGTTCTGATGACTGTTCCATGAACTCAATATTTGTGCTTGTATCTTTAAACAGTGGAACAATATACCACAACTCCAGAGTTGCTTCATTTTTCAGAAAGTCTTTTGCAGTCAAGCATGGATTCTGATTTGCCTCTCAAGCAAACCTATGATCAGCGCTCACTGAAATTTTGCTTGGTCATACAGACCTTATCTTCACCAACAATGTTCCTTTGAACTACCATTTCTTAGTTACATTTTGAACAGTGGAAAAGGCAACTTGAAAACACTTTGCTATCTTCCTTCAGCCTTCTCCTGCTTTGTGGGCCTCCACCAATTTCATTTTCAAAGTGCTAGACAGCTACTTAGAGGGACAGATAGCTGCTGTTTTTTGGCACAAGATTATAGGCGTCTGAATTTTTATAAAGTTGAAAAATTTATATCACTTTGCCTTTCCTAAAGATGATAGAGAACAAGCCATATTTCTAACAGGCTAATTAAGGTCTGAAATCTTGATCAAAGTTATTTGAGCACACATATATCCAAGGGTGCCCAAACGTTTGCATCTCCCTTTTTTCCTTTTTATAAATGCTAAAATGTAAAAAATGACTATATATACAAATACAAAGAAAATGTGTCATCGTTAACTTTAGGCCTTTTAGAGATCATTTCATCTTCACTTGCTTAACTCTACACAACAGCAGTAATTTAGACCAGAGGTGCTCAAACTTTTGCCACTGTATCTGTTTTCCCTTATGGTAATATTACCTTCCATCTCACAATATACCTAATTCTGTTTGACATAATAGAAACACAACAGCTGGACTTTTACTCATTGCATTTGATAGTTAAAGCACATTTACCAAGGGATTTGACTAAGTCAATAACACTTTCTTAAATTTCATTTCGAAACACAAAAAATCCTAGCAATTTTGATTTTCGGATTGTTATGCATTGCTCAATCTTGAAATTGATACACCAAAAAGGAAAAGTTGTGGAATTGTGTAAATCACAGGATTAATTGACATGTTAACGATAAGCAAGGCAAGGTGATCTAGCACCTTTATTGAAAAATGTTTTAAAATACAGGTGGATTAAAAGCATAAAATATGTAGGAAAAATGGTGTCAATGCACCCCTGCCAGGTTCTTAATCACAACTGGAAGTATCTCCCTGATGTTCAAGAAAATGGAATGATTCACAAGAGAAAGACAATTTAAAGTTTAACCCCTTAATGACCGCCATTACGTCTTTTAATTGTAGTAGTTAAGGGTATTTAAACCACAGTGCTGTTAATTAATGGCACTGGGGTTTAAGGTTATAGCTCCCCCAGAGTCAGAATTTCTCAGGTGTCTCGGCTGCCAGGGTAGCTGAGACCCCATTGAACATGATTTGGCTCGGTTTTTACCGACCTCACTGATGCAATCACTGCTAATAATGGTATAATGGCTACCACAAAGAAATGTTCGATTTGCCATTTATTTTCTCTCTCCTCTGATGTGATCGCACATCAGAGGAGAGAGAAGTAGGGTCTCTCTGTCCCCTGATCACCCTCTAATACCTCCGGAGTCCTTCCATGCCCCGTGATGTCCCCTGGGCCGCCAGTGTCTTCTTATAGGAGAAAATGGCAGGTGCATGTGCAGTGTGCCCGCTGAGATCTGCAGGCCATCACCCGGCAACAATAGGAGATCTTTCCTACTGGGTCATTTTGATCACTGTGATAGACCATATCACAGTGATCAAAATAAAAAAATAGTAAATAAAACCCTCTTTCATCACCCCTTTGGTTAAGGAAAAATAATTAAATAAAAGTATTTATTTCCATTTTCCCATTAGGGTTAGATTTGGGGTTAGGGTTGGGCTAAAGTGAGTTGGGCTAAAGTTAGGTTTAGGGTTGGGCTAAAGTGAGTTGGGCTAAAGTTAGGTTTAGGCTAAGGTTAGGGCTGGGTTTAGGGCTAGGTTTAGTGCTAGGTTTATGGTTATGGTTGGGATTACACTTACGGGTGTGATTAGGGTTAGGGGTGTGTTGAGGTTTGGTTTTTGGTTATTGTTATGGTTAGGGTTGGGATTAGGATTAGGAGTGTGTTGGGGTTAGGTTTGTGGTTAAGGTTATGGATAGGGTTGAGATTAGGGTTAGGGTTGTGTTTGGGTTAGGGTAAGAGTTAGAATTGGGGGATTTCCACTGTTTAGGTACATCAGGGGTCTCCAAATGCAACATGGCACCACCATTGATTCCAGCCAATTTTGCGTTCTTAAAGTCAAACAATGCTACCTCCCTTCGGAGCCCTGCCATGCACCCAAAAAGTGGCTTTTCCCTACATATGGTGTTTTGGCGTAATTAGAAGAAATTGCACAACAAATTTTGTGGTCCTTTTTCTCCTGATGCCCTTGTGAAAATAAAAATATTGGTTCCAAATTAAATTTTTTGTGAAAAAAGTAAACTGTTAATTTTTGCCTTCCACATTGCTTTAGTTCTTGGGAAGCATCTGAAGGTTTAATAAACATCTTGAATGTGGTTTTGCACACCTTGAGGGGTGCAGTTTTTGAATGATGTCACTTTTGGGTATTTTCTGCTATATTGACCCCTAAAAACTCACTTGAAATGTGAGGTGGTCCCTAAAAAAATGATTTTGTAACTTTTGTTGGAAAAATGAGAAATCGCTGGTCAACTTTTAACCCTTATAATGTCCTAACAAAAAAATTGTGCTGATGTAAAGTAGATATGTCTTAAATGTTATTTATTAAGTGTTTTGTGTGACACCGCGCTCTGATTTAAGGGCATAAAAATTCAAAGTTTGAAAATTGCAAAATTTTCGCCTTATTTCCGTTTTTCATAAATAAACACAATTTATATTGCATGTGTTTCTGCACGCAGCACTCATACTTAATACTGAATAGAACAAGAATATTTTGTTTCCACTATTTCAAAATTTGCATATCTTTAACATGCACATTCAACCTGTGATTTTCATACTTCCACAAATTTGAATACGTCAAATATAGACGAATATTCAGAATTGAGAGTCCTCAGTCAAACAGTGAGGAGTCTCAATTCTGAATATTCTTCTATCTACTGGCTAACACAGTACAAAGATATACATCTTTCCTATGTCAAATATTATAACGGCAGCGCGTTTCGATTACAGGTGGATCTTTTTCATAGCTAGCCTTAGCAGCATCAAACATATATAGTCTAAAGTAGCCAATAGGAATAGTCTGTTGTATCAGGTGATAGGTTTCATTCCGGTCCTAAGTAGGAACATATAATCTGAAACATAGTATCCATCAATGCTACTATAACAGAGAAAAAAACTAAATAAAAACGTTATAGCTAGGGATGAGTGAGTATACTCGTTAGGATTCGTTACTCTCCGAGTAATGCGGTACTTGTGGTACTCGAATCCTAGCGAGTAAATTTCACTACTCGCCTCACATTTTTTGATCTCCCGCCCGGCATGTGTTAGCCAACCACAGTAAAGCCACCTCCTTCTTTGTTGTGTCATTACTGTGATTGGCTGGCCGCGCAGCATCACAGAAATAGCCTGTGAGTCATAGGCTATGACTATATGTGTGTGAAGAATGTGTGCAGGGGTCTGTCTGCAGGGCTGTGCGTCTGTCTGTGGGGCTGTGTATGTGTGCCATGTCTGTTTGGGGCTCTGTCGGGCTCTGTGGGCTGTGCGGGGCTCTGCTGGGCTCTGTGGCCTGTGCGGAGCTCTGCCGAGCCTGTGCGGGGCTGTGTTGGCCTCTGCCGGGACTGTGCCAGCCTCTGCTGGGGCAATGCGGGGCTGTGCCAGCCCCTGTTGGTGCTGTGGGGGCCTGTGTGGGCCCTGTGAGGGCTGTGCGGGGCCTGTGGGGTCCCCCTATATTTTATAGCTAGAAAGGCTATGCAGACTGCTGTGGGCTGATATTCTTAGTCTAGGAAGGGGCCATGGATATTGGCCCCCCAGCTACAAATATCAGCTTTCAGCAACCCCAGAAATGGCACATCACTAAGATGCGCCAATTCTGGCACTTAGCCCCTCTCTTCCCACTCCCATGTAGCGGTGGCATATGAGGTGAATAATGGAGAGGTGTCAATAAGACACCTAATGGAGAGGCGTCAATAAGACACCTATCCATTGTTAATCCTATAGTAGGAACGGATAAAAAAAACACACCCAGAGAAAAGAATTTAAATGAAATAAAACATGACACAGTTTTTCATAATTTTTATTGTACGCCCAGATCCTAGTGAAGCCATCGATCACCTGCAAAAAATTAAAAAAAACAAACCAACCTATACTTACCTTTCCAACGCAGTTTCTCTTTAAAAACGAGTGTCCAGCGATGATCTCCCCTAAAGAGCAGTCACATCAGCAGATGGGACCATTCTACAGGGCCTCCAATGACACACTGACTGGAGATAACCCTCGCGCAGTGTATCATTGGAGTTCACTTTACGGCAGCACTGCTGCGTGAGAACATTCCCACGCTGTAGTGCTGCCGTAAGTCACAGGTGAACTCCTGTGACCTCCCGGCAGAATGACACAGCGTGGAGTGTTATCTCCATCAGTGTATCGCTGGAGCCCCTGGAGAGCGACGTGGGACCCTCGTTATTAATGGATTACGGCGGAAAGCTGAGCATAGGCTGGCTTATTATTTTAATATTATTTGCAGGAGATGAAGGCTTCAGGGAATTAGGTGTGTGTGGTGAGTATGTACTCTATGCTATGTGCTGTATGTTGTATGTATGTACTGTATGTTATATGTTGTATGTTCTGTATGTCTTTTTTTACATTCACCACATTAGCCAGATGATGCGAATGCTACTTTCCCATCTTCCGCTAATGCTGTCACTGTAGCAAATAGTCCCATTGGACGATGCCAACACAAGCCGCAAGGCACCGCACAGACCGGCACAGAATGGGACAGGCCCCGCACTGCCCTGCACACGTCCCGCACAGCCCCGCACAGGCCGGCACAGCCCGGCACAGGCCCCACAAAGTCCGGCTGTTGTGAACTCATTTTCTGGTCTGCCTCTGGTTTCTGGTGAGGGAACTGTTTGTGCTGACAGAGGAGTCATGAGTTCTCTTTCCGGGCTCCCTTTGGTGGTGGCAGGAGGTAATGAAGCTGATCTAATTAACAGAGACCTGCCACCTGATAATGAGGATGACGATTGGACATCTGGAGTCTCAGACTGGATTTAAGACAGCTGACTCCCTATTCCCATGCTGGTGATTTTTTCCTGCCTCCTGAGGCCTTGGTTTCCAGCTCAGTTCCTGTCTTCTCAAGCTAAGTTTTCTCTTCTAATGTTCACATTTAATTTGGTTCTGTCTATTCAGTTTTTGTGTGGTCAGCCAGCCCCGGCTGGGGCTGTGCTGAATTTCCACACTTATGTTACTGTATGTGCCAGTTTGCTTTTTGTCCCTTAATAGATTGGCCTCTTTTTGCTCTTTTCTCAGAATATGCCAGAGTGCTGATATAGTGGGTGAAGTCTAATGACTTCAGGGTTTTTTTTTGCTATCAGAGGTGTTGGACATTTTTTGCAGGGTTTTTTGGCATGATTGCAGACAGTATCTTTCCTTTCCTGTCCTGCACAGGTCCCGCACAGCCAGCACAGGCCCCGCACAGACTGCACAGGCCCCGCACAGACCGCACAGCCTGGCACAGGGTCCGCACAGCAACGGTAGAGCCCTGCACAGACCCAGCAGAGGCCAGCACAGACCCCGCACAGTCTAGCACAGGCACTGCACTGGTAGAGCCCGGCACAGCCCCGCACATCCAAGACAGAGGCTGCCACAGCCCCACACAGCACCGGCAGAGCCCACAGAGCCTGGCACAGGCCGGCAGAGCCCCGCACACATAGACATAGCCCCAAAGACCCCCGCACACATTCTCTGCACACACACAGTCTCCACCCACACACAGGGCAGCACGGTGGCTCAGTGATTAGCGCTGCAGCCTTGCAGCGCTGGCGTCCTGGGTTCGAATCCCACCAAGGACAACATCTGCAAAGAGTTTGTATGTTCTCCCCGTGTTTGCGTGGGTTTCCTCCCACACTGCAAAGACATACTGATAGGGAATTCAGATTGTGAGCCCCACCGGGGACAAATAAAGATTATTTATTATTATTCTCCACCCACACACATTCTCTGCCCATTAGTCACATTTCCCAAAGACTTACATTGGACTCACGCTACTTGTTAAGAATACCCGAGAATTAGGAGCTACTCGTAACGAATACAGCGAGTCCGAGTATTTCACTACTCGCTCATCAATAATTATAGTTTTTTTGCACACAATTAGGTTAACATATAAATGAATTTTAACAATGAAACATTATTTCTTCTATTTAAACCATCAGGATGTCTCATGCCTAGATTATATATCCAGAACACCTCTCTATTGAGTAGATGTCTGCACATGTCACCTCCCCTCCTAGTGTTTTTGATTTGCTCTATCATTGTAATAGATAGGAAATCTGTTTTCCATTATGTTTGATAACAGTGTTTTGCAACCATGAATGTATTACATGCAACATTATCATTATTTATATCCCTAATATATTCTGAAAAATGGGTTTTCAGTTTCCTTGTAGTGCACCCAGTATAAATTAATTGGCATGCCTCACAAAAAATTATGTATACCACATATTTTGAATTATAATTATTAATTAATTGTTTGATACTGTAATTTTGTGTTTTATCATGTTTAAAGAATGTTATCGTGACATTTGCATATTTGCATGTTTTGCACTTGTTCACACCACATTTGTAAAATCCATTGCAATTTGGCCAATTTTGCATAGGGGGTTTAGATAAGAAAAATCCTGGTGAAAGCGTATTTCTTATAGTTGGTATTCGTCTTGCAACAATATTTATTCATGACTCTAGGATTTTAGCTAATACATTATCCTCATACAAAATAGGCAGGCATTAATTTATGAGATTTAAATGATTATGCAACTGGTGAATTATGAGTGGGGGCAGTGGGAACGTACACCCAGAACTCCCAGATCTATTTTAAAACAAATCCAGACTCACACACATGGAACCAATTAGCCACATGTAGCATTTAACTCCTCAGACCCAGAATCCTCAGACACAAATTGCAGCACTTCAGATACCTCTCTTAACCCCTTCCTGACATCCGACGTACTATCCCGTCCACGGTACCCGGGCCCGTATGACCGTGGACGGGATAGTACGTCTACCGCGATCAGCGGCGCCCACGTGGTGAGCGCCGCTGATCGCGGCCGGGTGTCAGCTGATTATCACAGCTGACACCCGGCACTATGTGTCAGGGGCGGTCACGGACCGCCCCCGACATGTTAACCCCTTGCACACCGCGATCAAACATGATCGCGGTGTACCGGGAGTTAAAGGGAAGCATCGGGAGGGAGGGGGCTCCCTCCGTGCTTCCCTGAGCCCCCCACGGCAGCGCAAAGTGCAGCGCTGCTGCGGAGGGCTCCTATCCTCCAGGCCCCCGAATCCAAGATGGCGACGGGGGCCTTCAGGGACCTGAGGAAGCTGGCTTCCTCAGTGCCTGCAAAGCGCAGGCAAGAGGAAGTCTGCTTCAATGCCTGTGACAGATTGCTGATCTGTCACAGTGATCTGTGATGTGACAGATCAGCGATCTGTCACAGGACAGTGATGTCCCACCTGGGACTATGTAATAAAGTAAAAAAAAAATAAAAAAAAAATGTAAAAATAAATTTAAAAAAATCGCCAAATAAATTAGAAAAAAAAAAAAAAAAATTCCCCCAATAAATCCATTTTTTTGAAATAATAAAAAAAAAAAACAATAAAAGTACACATATAAGGTATCGCCGCGTCCGTAATGACCAGCCCTATAAAACTGTCCCATTAGTTAACCCTTTAAGCGAACCCCTTAAAAAATAAAAATAAAAAACGAAGCAAAAAATAATGATTTATTATCATACCGCCAAACAAAAAGTGTAATAACGCGCGATCAAAAAGACGCATATAAATATCCATAGTACCGCTGAAAACGACATCTTGTCCCGCAAAAAACGAGCCACAATACAGCATCATCAGCGAAAAAATAAAAAAGTTATAGCTCACAGAATAAAGCGATGCAAAATAATTATTTTTTATATAAAATCGTTTTCATTGCATAAAACCGACAAAAACATAAAAAACGACCTAAATGAGGTATCTCTGTAACCGTACTGACCCGAAGAATAAAACCGCTTTATCAATTTTACCGCACGCAGAACGATGTAAACGCACCCCCCCAAAAGAAATTCATGAAACGCTGGTTTTTGTTCATTCTGCGTCCCAAAAATAGGAATAAAAAGCGATCAAAAAATGTCACGTGCCCGAAAATGGTACCAATAAAAACGTCAACTCGTCCCGCAAAAAATAAGACCTCACATGACTCAGTGGGTCAAAATACGGAAAAATTATAGCTCTCAATATGTGGTGATGCAAAAACTATTTTACAATAAAAAGCGTCTTTTAGCGTCTGACAGCCGCCAAACATAAAAACCGCCATAAATAGTAAGTCAAACCCCCCGTTATCACCCCCTTAGTTAGGGAAAAATAATAAAACTAAAAAAAAAGTATTTATCTCCATTTTCCCGTTAGGGTAAGGCTGTGTGCACACGCTGCGGATTAGGTGCGGATTCACCCGCGCAGATTTTGTAAAATCCGCAGGTGAAACCGCAGGTCAAAAGACCTGCGGTTTTACCTGCGGATTGCTCTGCGGTTTTGTCCTGCGGTTTTTCATCTCCTCAATAGAGGAGATGGCAAACCGCAGGAGAATCCGCAGAAAGAATTGACATGTCAATTCTTTCTGCGGATTGAAAACCGCAGATAATCCGCGCGGAAAATTCCGCACCGTCTGCACTGCGGTTTTTGATTCCCATAGGGAATCATGGTACTGTACACTGCAGCAAAAACTGCTGCTGGTCCGCAGCGGCCAAAACTGCTGCGGTACCGCAGCAAAATCCGCAGCATGTGCACACAGCCTTAGGGTTAGGGCTAGGGTTAGGGCTAGGGTTAGGGCTAGGGTTAGGGCTAGGGTTAGGGCTAGGGTTAGGGTTAGGGCTAGGGTTAGGGCTAGGGTTAGGGCTCAGATTAGGGTTAGGGGTGTGTTGGGGTTAGGGTTGGAGTTATAATTGGGAGTTTCCACTGTTTGGGCACATCAGGGGCTCTCCAAATGCAACATGGCGTCTGATCTCAATTCCAGCCAATTCTGAGTTGAAAAAGTCAAATGGTGCTCCTTCCCTTCCAAGCTCTGCCATGCGCCCAAACAGTGTTTTACCCCCACATGTAGGGTATCAGCCTACTCAGGACAAATTGCAAAACAATTTTTGGGGTCCAATTTCTCCTGTTACCCTTAGGAAAATAAAAAATTGGGGGCAAAAATATCATTTTTGTGGAAAAAAATGATTTTTTTATTTTCACGTCCGAGTGTTATAAACTTCTGTGAAACACTTGGGGGTTCAAAGTGCTCACCACACATCTAGATAAGTTCCTTAGTGGGTCTAGTTTTCAAAATGGGGTCATTTGTGGGGGGTTTCCACTGTTTAGGTACATTAGGGGCTCTCCAAAGGCAACATGACACCCGCAGACCATTCCATCAAAGTCTGCATTCCAAAACGTCACTACTTCCCTTCCGAGCCCCGACGTGTGCCCATACAGTAGTTTTCTCCCACATATGGGGTATCAGCATACTCAGGACAAATTGGACAACAACGTTTGGGGTCCAATTTCTCCTGGTACCCTTGGGAAAATAAAAAAATGGTGACTAAAAGATCATGTTTGTGGAAAAAATACGAATTTTTTATTTTCACGCCCGGGCATTATAAACTTCTGTGAAGTACTGGGGGGTTCAAAGTGCTCACCACACATCTAGATAAGTTCCTTGGGGGGTCTAGTTTACAAAATGGTGTCATTTGTGGGGGGTTTCCACTGTTTTGGTACATCAGGGGTTTTCCAAACGCGACATGGTGTCCGATCTCAATTCCAGCCAAAAACGTCAAATGGCGCTGCTTCCCTTCCGAGCTCTGCCATTCGCCCAAATAGTGGTTTACCCCCACATGTGGGGTATCAGCGTACTCAGGACAAATTGCACAATAACTTTTAGGGTCCTGTTACCCTTGGAAAAATAAGAATTGAGGGTGAAAAGATCATTTTTGTGGAAAAAATATGATTTTTTAATTGTATGGCTTTATGTTATAAACTTCTGTGAAGCCCATGGGGGTTCAAAGTTCTCACCACACATCTAGATAAGTTCCTTAGGGGGTCTAGTTTCCAAAATGGTGTCATTTGTGGGGGGTTTCCACTGTTTTGGTACATCAGGGGTTTTCCAAACGCGACATGGAGTCCGATCTCAATTCCAGCCCAAAACGTCAAATGGCGCTGCTTCCCTTCCGAGCTCTGCCATGCGCCCAAATAGTGGTTTACCCCCACATGTGGGGTATCAGCGTACTCAGGACAAATTGCACAATAACTTTTAGGGTCCTGTTACCCTTGGAAAAATAAGAATTGAGGGTGAAAAGATCATTTTTGTGGAAAAAATATGATTTTTTAATTGCATGGCTTTATGTTATAAACTTCTGTGAAGCCCATGGGGGTTCAAAGTTCTCACCACACATCTAGATAAGTTCCTTAGGGGGTCTAGTTTCCAAAATAGGGTCACTTGTAGGGGGTTTCCACTGTTTAGGTACATCAGGGACTCTCCAAACGTGACATGGCGTCCAATCTGAATTCCAGCCAATTTTGCATTGAAAAAGTCAAATGGCGCTCCTTCCATTCTGAGCTCTGCCATGCGCCGAAACAGTCGTTCCCCCCCACATATCAGGTATCTGCGTACTCAGGACAAATTGCACAATAACTTTTGCAGTCAAATTTCTCCTGTTACCCTTGGTAAAATAAAAAAAATTGAACCTGAATTATTTTTTTTATGAAAAAAAGTTAGATGTTCATTTTTTTTAAATATTCAAAAAAATTCCTGTGACGCACCTAAAGGGTTAATAAACTTCTTGAATGTGCTTTTGAGCACCTTAAGGGGTGAAGTTTTTAGAATGGTGTCACTTTTGGGTATTTTCTATCATATAGACCCCTCAAAGTGGCTTCAAATGTGATGTGGTCCTAAAAATAAAATGGTGTTGTAAAAATGAGAAATCGCTGGTCAACTTTTAACCCTTATAACTTCCTAACAAAAAAAAATTTTGGTTCCAAAATTGTGCTGATGTAAAGTAAACATGTGGGAAATGTTACTTATCAAGTTTTTTGTGTGCCGTATCTCTGTGATTTAAGGGCATAAAACTTCAACGAAATTTTCAAAATTTTTGCCAAATTTCCATTTTTTTCACAAATAAACGCAAGTTATTTGAATGAAATTTTACCACTAACATGAAGTACAATATGTCACGAGAAAACATTGTCAGAATCACCGGGATCCATGGAAGCGTTCCAGAGTTATGACCTCATAAATGTACAGTGGTCAGAATTGTAAAAATTGGCCCGGTCATGAACGTGCAAACCACCCTTGGGGGTGAAGGGGTTAATATTGGCAGTGTGAATAAGAACAAAATATTTTAAGCCAAAAAACGCAGGAGGAGGGCTGTCAGGAAACGCTCCAAGCGATATAAGAGTTATTACTCAAGAAGAACAAAACCAAGAAATTAATGAAACAAATGTTTTAAATTTATCTCCACAAAATTTGAGTCAATATCAACTCAAAGTTTTGTCATTGGGATTTGAACTTTACTCCGGATATGAAATTTGATCTTTTTTCAACAATGCTGGACATTAACAAATTCATCCACAATATAACAGTTAAAAAACACATCTTTGATGAATCAACTAATTTGCAACCTCAAGTGTATGAAGAAAAAGTTAATGAATTTCACAAACCAAATTTTAAAGAGTAAATGGCACTCCTGAACCTACAAAGTCTGGATAATTTGGGTGAGAAAAAAGTGCAAACCATTAATCAGTCACAATATCTGAATGTAAAAAAAAACATACTTTATCCTATCCAAACAAGAGCTACATGTATGTATAAATTCCAAGACATTGTAGAGTGAGAACAGAAAAATCTAGAAAAAAAAATAAAGACACGGAAGATATTAAAAGACGCAGTAACCTTCTGCAAAGGAAAAAAAAGCATTGTCTGAATTGAAAAAAACACAGAATATTGTCATCAAAAGAAATTATAAAGGTGGAATGGTAATAGTTCTTGATTCTGTAGATTATCAGAGAAAAATGTTAGAGCTATTGTCGGATGAGGAAACTTATGAAAGATTAACACATAATCCGACTCTCAATACTCTCAATTTTTGTGAAGAAATTAATCAAATCCTTGCTGGTGGTTTAAAAGAAGGTGTATTCAGCAAAAAACAAGCTGACTTTTTATGTGTTTCTGATCCTGTAATGCCTATCATTTATGGACTGCCAAAGAAACATAAGACCAGCGGTATCCCACCAATGAGACCTATAGTCTCAGGAATAGGCTCTATGAATGAACACTTATGCAAATGGGCTGATTCTCTTTTACAGCCCCTGGTCTGCAAATTACCAGGTCATCTAAAGGACTCTAGAGACGTGCTGGCAGCGCTCTCCTCTACAAGATGGAAAGAAAATTATTCATGGCATTGCGTTGATGTTATATCGCGCTATACGTGTATCCCTCACAAATTGGCCATGATCGCAATGGAATTTTTTCTCATTAACTACAGTCATTATGCAGAAGAGCTTATTAATTTTTTTGAGAGCAGTTTTTAATTTGCTCAAACATAATATCTTTTCTTTTGATGATGTAATTTATTTGCAGAAAGCAGGCATCCCAATAAGTGACAAATACTCACCATCATTGGCAAACTTAACCATGGCTTTTTGGGAATACTGCTATATTTATTCTGTTGATAACCCTTTTTTTGATCACTTGGTCTGGTATTGCAGATACATTGATGATACCCTCATTATATGGGGGGCGATGTGCCTGCCATACCGGGCTTCATTGATTATATCAATACCAATGACTATAAAATATGTTTTACATTTAAACAGCATAAAAATTCTAAAGTTTTTGTATTTGGAATTATCTGGTGTTGAAGAGCAATACATAGCCAGTAAAACACATCATAAACCAGTGAGAGGTAATACAGTCTTGCATGCACAGAGTAGTCACCAAAAACATGTCATAAAATTAATCCCAGTGGGGGAACATATTTGACTAAAGAGAAATTGCTCTGATGACAATTCCCTAAAATCTGAGGTAAACTTACTTCATAACAAATTGAAAAAACGGGAATACCCAGAATGGTCTCTAAAAAGAGCTTTTTTAATCGCAGAAAAGAAAAATAGTAAAGATCTGTTAGAGCCAAAAAATAATATGACTAAACAAAATAATAACAATTAGCCATATGTTTGTCTACACTTTAGTCCTCAATTTAACGAGATAAAAAATATCATAAATAAATACCTGCCTATTTTGTATGAGAATAATGTATTAGCTAAAATCCTAGAGTCAGGAATAAATATTGTTGCTAGACAACCACCCATGATAGGAAATAGGCTTTCACCAGGATTTTACTCATATAAATCCCCCAATACGAAACTGGCTAAAGTGTAATGGGTTTTACAAATGTTGTGTGAACAAGTGCAAAATATGCAAATGTCACGAAAATATTATTTATCCATGATAAAACACAAAGTTACAATATCAAACAATTTATTAATTGCAATTCAAAATATGTGGTACACATAATTTTTTGTGAGGCATGCCAGTTAATTTATATTGGGTGCACTACAAGGAAACTGAAAACCTTTTATATGTTAACATTTATATGTTAGCCTAAATGTGTGCAATAGTACTATAATGTTTTGAATTCGTTCTTTTTCTTTTTTCTGTTATAGTAGCATTGATGGATACTATGCTTCGGGTTATATGCTCCTATTTAGGACCTTAATGAAATCAATCACCTGATACAACAAACCATTCCTATTGGCTACTTAAGCCTATATATGTTTGATGCTGCTAAACTAAGGCTAGCTATGAAAAAGACCGACCTGTGATCGAAGCGTGTTGCTGTTTTACCAGCAGCTGTATGTACACTCGCTATATTGGAGGATTTTTCTGCCAATCTATGATATTTTAATATTTTTTTCAATAATGAAAATTGTTTTTATGAAGCTTGAAAGTCAATCCTTTTGCTTCTTATTTTCATTTAGTTTATCTTCGCTTTGTATGTATCATAGAAAGATAAGTGAACATAATCATGGTCAAGAATTCTTAGGCTATGGGCCCACGTAGCGTTTTAAAACGCACACTAAAAACCGGACTCCTTCCCAGAAATCGAGCGTTTTTTTCCGTGCGATTTTACCGTGATTTTACCGCGATTCTGTTCGCGATTTTGCCTCGATTTTCTCAAGCACTTTCCAAGCGATTTGAAGCATCGCTTGGAAAGTGATTGACAGGTTGGTCACACTCATCAAACATAGTGTTTGACAAGTGTGAGCAGCTTTTTACTATTGAGGCCGCCTATGCGGCATCAATAGTAAAAGATAAAATGTTAAAAATGATAAAAAAAAATAAAAAATCGGGGTATATTTACCTTCCGGCGTCCCGCGCTGCCATCCCGGGCCTCAGCGTTCCCAGTAATGCCTTGCGAGACCTGTGAAGACGTTGGTCTCGCGTTACTATAGCGATCTTGCAAGATCGCTAGAGTCACGCGAGACTACGTCATCACAGGACCTTGCCGCAAGGCATTACTGGGAATGCTTAGGCCGGGAATGCAGCGCGGGACGTCGGAAGGTAAATATACCCCGATTTTTTATTTTTTATTCTTTTTTTTACAGGGGTGTGGTACCCAGGGCCTGGAGGACAGTCTCCTCTCCTCCACACCGTGGGTACCAACCGCACATGAGACGCTTAACTTCCCGCATGGTGGGCATAGCTTACTATGACCCCAAATCATCAAAGCTAGATCATTTGCCTCATAATTAATCATGAGTGTCTGACTTCAACATGTCCCCTCATTAAGATGAGAGTGAAAAACACTGATCTTGATGAATTTGTGTTTATATTTAGACAAGCCATGGTGACACATCCCCTTTAAGAATTAGACTAACCGTGCCCCCATGCCTCATTTTGGCAGAGCTGAGAAAGGCCAAATGTGTCAAAATTTTTCTCCAAGAAAAATTGGGTCTCTTCAAAGATATTTACTCCAGAATTCTGCTGTAATTGATTTAATAGATAAAGGACATACAGTTGTGGCCAAAAGTATTGACACCCCTGCAATTTTGTCAGATAATACTCAGTTTCTTCCTGAAAATTATTGCAAACACAAATTCTTCGATATTATTATCTTCATTTAATTTGTCTTAAATGAAAAAACACAAAAAGAATTGTCCTAAAGCCAAATTGGATATAATTCCACACCAAACATAAAAAAGAGGGTGGACAAAAGTATTGGCACTGTTCGAAAAATCATGTGATGCTTCTCTAATTTGTGTAATTAACAGCACCTGTAACTTACCTGTGGCACATAACAGGTGTTTGCAACAACTAAATCACACTTGCAGCCATGGATTAAAGTTGACTCAACCAGTGTCCTTGTGCGTACCACATTGAGCATGGAGAAAAGAAAGAAGACCAAAGAACTGTCTGAGGACATGAGAAACCAAATTGTCAGGAAGCATGAGCAATATCAAGGCTACAAGTCCATCTCCAAAGACCTGAATGTTCCTGTGTCTACCGTGCGCAGTGTCATCGAGAAGTTTAAAGCCCATGGCACTGTGGCTATCCTCCCTATATTTGGACGGAAAAGAAAAATTGACAAGAGATTTCAACGCAAGATTGTGCGGATGTTGGGTAAAGAACCTCGACTAACATCCAAACAAGTTCAAGCTGCCCTGCAGTCCGAGGGTACAACAGTGTCAACCCGTACTATCTGTCGGTGTCTGAATGAAAAGGGACTGTATGGTAGGAGACCCAGGAAGACCCCACTTCATACCCCGAGACATAAAAAGCCAGGCTGGAGTTTGCCAAAACTTACCTGAAAAAGCCTAAAATATTTTGGAAGAATGTTCTCTGGTCAGATGAGACAAAAGTAGAGCTTTTTGGGCAAAGGCATCAACATAGAGTTTACAAGAGAAAAAAGAGGCATTCAAAGAAAAAAACACGGTCCCTACAGTCAAATATGGCGGAGGTTCCCTGATGTTTTGGGGTTGCTTTGCTGCCTCTGGCACTGAACTGCTTGACCGTGTGCATGGCATTATGAAGTCTGAAGACTACCAACAAATTTTGCAGCATAATGTAGGGCCCAGTGTGAGAAAGCTGGGTCTCCTCAGAGGTCATGGGTTTCCAGCAGGACAATAACCCAAAACACACTTCAAAAAGCACTAGAAAATTGTTTGAGAGCAAGCACTGGAGACTTCTAAGGTGGACAGCAATGAGTCCAGACCTGAATCCCATAGAACACCTGTGGAGAGATCTAAAAATGGCAGTTTGAAGAAGGCACCCTTCTAATATCAGGGACCTGGAGCAGTTTGCCAAAGAAGAATGGTTTAAAATTCCAGCAGAGAATTGTAAGAAACTCATTGATGGTTAACGAAAGCGGTTGGTCGCAGTTATTTTGGCTAAAGGTTGTGCAACCAAGTATTAGGCTGAGGGTGCCAATACTTTTGTCTGGCCCATTTTTGGAGTTTTGTGTGAAATGATCAATGTTTTGCTTTTTGCTTCATTCTCTTTTGTGTTTTTTCATTTCAGACAAATTAAATGAAGATAATAATACCAAAGAATTTGTGATTGCAATCATTTTCAGGAAGAAACAGTATTATCTGACAAAATTGCAGGGGTGTCAATACTTTTGGCCACTACTGTACATTACCATAATTCTCTATAGTGCTGATAGACATCCTATTAAATCCTGCCTATGGCCCCTACATTAGGCCACTAACTGCCATGGCAACAGATCAGCACCCTGTTATCACTTGGAGGGACACAAATGAGATTGAAAGTGCCTCTGACTATCGACCATGGTATCTTAGGTGCTAAGAGGCTAGGATCACAACTATTTTCAGATTCTGACAAATAGGAATACACTTATGAAACAGATTTGACACAGCTTTTGTGCTTTTTTTTATCTCAGAACGGATTCAATTTTTGTGATGCAATTATGTTTTTTACATGTGTCAGTTTCATGCTCCCAATAGAAGCCTATAGAGAAAAAAATTACCAAAACTCTCACATTTTAACCACTTTACCCTCCAAGCCTTTGTGACCAGGGCAAATTTTACGCTTTTGACTGGAGTCAATTTATGTGGTAATAGCTCTGGAACGCTTCAACAGATCACTCTAATTGTCAGACTGTTTTTTTACATATTGTCCTTCATCATAGTGGTAAAATTTGATTGATATTGTGAAATATTGGAAATTTAGCAAAAATTTAGCAATTTTCAAACTTTTAATTGTAATGCCCTTAAACCAGTGAAATATGTCACAAAAAATAGTTAATAAATAACATTTCTCACATGTCTAGTTTACATCAGCACAATTTTTAAAACATTTTTTGTCAGGAAGCACTATGAGTTAAAAGTTGACCAGCGATTTCTCATTTTTTCAACAAAATTTACAAAACCATTTTTTTAGTGACCACATCACATTTGAAGTGATGTGAGAGGCCTATAGGAGAGAAATAAACCCAAATTGACACATTCTAAAAAATGCAACTCTCACTTAGTGATCCAAATCACAGTCAAATAGTTTATTAGCCCTTAAT
Organism: Dendrobates tinctorius; assembly: GCF_039654945.1. Classification (NCBI taxonomy): domain Eukaryota; kingdom Metazoa; phylum Chordata; class Amphibia; order Anura; family Dendrobatidae; genus Dendrobates; species Dendrobates tinctorius. The sequence goes on along the minus strand of NW_027361732.1, from coordinate 37,530,448 downwards.
TTGCTTCATAGGAATTTTTGCAATGTGGAAGTAAAAAAATGAACATTTAACTTACAAAAATGTTATTTAGACCCAATTTTCTTAATTTTCACAAGAGTAACAGTAGACAACAGAAATTGTTGTGTAATTTCTCCTGAGCACATTGATACCAAATATGTGGTGGAAAACTACTGTTTTGGAGCATGGCAAGAATTGGAAGGGAAGGAGCACTGTTTGACATTTTGAACGCAAAATTGGCTGTCATTGACAGGAGACACCATATTGCACTTGGAGAGTCCCTGATGTGTCTATACTTTGAAACCCCCACTTATCTCGATGTGTTGTGAGAACCTTGAACCACAGGTACTTCACAGAAATTTATAATGTTAAGCCATGAAAAACAAATCTAATTTTTTCAACAAAAATTTTATTTTAGCCACAAGTTTCTTATTTTCACTAGGGTAACAGGAGAAAATGAACCCCAAATATTTATGTGCAATTTCTCCTGGGCTCACCGATACCCCATGTGTGAGGGAATATTACTATTTGGGCACATGGCATGGCTCGGAAGGGAAGGAGCACAGTTTGACTTTTTTGAATGCAAAATTGGTTGGAATCAGAGGACACCATGATGCAATTAGACAGCCCTTGATGAGCATGAACAAGCGAAACTCCCTACAAGTGACCCCATTTTGAAAACTAGACCCTTAAAGGAATATATTTAGATGTGTGTTGATCACCTTGAATCCCATGGTGCTTTACAGAAGTTTAAAATGTTGAGCTTTGTAAATAAATAATCTAATTTTCCCCACAAAAATATTATTTTAGCTCTAATTGTTTTATTTTCACAAGGTAAACAGGAGAAAATGAAGCACAAAATTTGTTGTGCAAATTCTCCTGAGTAAATAGATGCCTCAGATATGGGGGGAACTACCATTTGGGCACACAAAAACCTCAAAAAGAGGAAAAAATCCTCCAAAAAATTCAGATACAAACCAGACAGGCCTAAATGCATCTGCACTAATACAAGGTGCAGCGGACCCAAGTAAAAAATGGCAGCTGCACAGGTGCATAAATACCAAATGAAACAGCCAGCCTACAATCAGGGATTGGCCATGTGGTACACCAGTGCAGAAGAAATTATCCGCATGTGGCAGTGTTCACACAGGGAATGCAGGGCTTCAGGTTCACAACCTCTTAGTAACACCATATAGGGGGGCTGCCCAGTACCAACTAGAATACATCCCAATCCCATGTGAACGGAGGCCACAAGTTTGCAGAACCTTTTGGGCCCAACTGCACCCTGAAATAAATATAAAAGTGCACAAAAAACATATCAATATATGTAAGGTATTGGTTGATATTAAGGCCTTAATACGGAAGCTGGCAAACTGCGTCAAAGTTCCTTACACTTGCCAGTCCTACTCTAACATGAAAACCTCAAAAAGAGGAAAAAATCCTCCAAAAAATTCAGATACAAACCAGACAGGCCTAAGTGCAGCTTGTGTTAGTGCAGATGCATTTAGGCCTGTCTGGTTTGCGTTTGGGCACTCGGCAGGAATCAGAAAAGAAAGAGTAATGTTTGGATTGCAAACTTTGATGGAATGGTCTGCTGGTGTAATGTCACGTTTGGAGGACGCCTGATGTGCCAAAAAAGTGAAACTCCCACAAGTGACCTCCTTTTGGAAACTAGACTCCTCAATGAATTTATCTAAATGTGTGAGGAACACCTTGATCCACTAGGTGCCTCATTTTACAATGTTAATCTGTGAAAATAAAAAAAATATATTTTTCACGTTATAATGTTGCTTTAGCCTCAATTTTTTCATTTTAACAAAGGTAGCAGGAGAAAATGGACCCCAAAGTTTGTGCAATTTCTTCTGCGTACACTGATAGCCCATATTGGGTTGAAAACTACTTTTGAGACATAGTGCAAATCTCAGAAGAGAAGAAGCGCTGTTAGAGTTCAGATTTTGCAGAAATTGCTTGAGGGTTCCATGTCACATTGGCAGAACAACCGAAACCCCTACATATGTGACCTTATTTTACAAATTACATCCCCCAATGAATTCATCTAGGGGTGTAGTGATCATATTGACACAAGCTGTTCTCACAGAATTTTATACCATTGGGTGGTGAAGAAAAAATAATTAAATTTTTACCACTGAAATGTTGTTTTAGACTCAAGTTTTTAATTTATCTAAGGGCTAAAATCGAACTGTTTGCTGTAAAAATTTCTCCTAAGTGCGTTAGTACCCTATATATAATATGGAATACTTTTCAGTCAAAGTGAGGAGCTCAGAAGGGAAGAATCCATATTATAGTGCAGATTTTACTGATTATATCCATACTGCAATATTTGGCAGTCAGAATGAACAAAATACCAGCAGGTGAAGAATTGGTTTTATTTTTTTACACCGTTCCTCATGCATTATAACTAATTAGTCATCTATTTTTTGCATTTCCATATTTTGATATCTATATTTTTTCCATATTTCTGCTTACAGTCATGTGAGGGCTTGTTCTTTGAGAGACGAGTTGACATTTTAATTGGTACCATTTTTTGAGCGAAGACATTGTTTGATCGCTTTCTATTTTGATTTTTGGGAGACAGAATTAACAAAAAAGAGAAATTTGTTATTGATAGGTATTGTAAAATTGATAAAGCAGCTTATTCTTTGGGTCAGTATGATTGCAGCCATATCACAAGTATTTATTTTTATGTTTTGGTGCTTTTACACAATAAAAACTATTTTAAGGAAAAAGGAATATATTTGCATTGCTTTATTCTGAGAGCTATAACTTTTTTTATTTTTAAGCTGATGGAGCTGTGTGATTGCTTACCTTTTTGCGGGACAAGATGATGCTTTCAGCCATATCATTTTTATTTACATTTGCCTTTTTGATTGCATTCTATTCCACTTTTTGTTCTACAGCATGATGATAAAGCATCTTTTTTTGCTTTGTTTTTTAGTTATTATTTTTACGGTGTTCATTAAAGGGGTGGCTAGTGTGACATTTTTATATTTTCATAGGGTGGGTAATATACTGTGTGTATATAACTGTCAGTGGTGCACTGACACAATTTAGTTATGCACTGTTCATTATCTAACTAACTTGTTAGAGCCTGTTGACCCAAATATCATTATGAAGACGTAAGGTCATCATATCAATGATCAGGCTCTCACCTTTTGCCTAAGTTCTAAATACTGTGATCAATATTGATCGCAGCATTTAGGGGGTTACACTGCATCACTCTTGGCAGTGAGTGCCAGGTTTCAGGTGTCAGAATCGCTGAACACCCAGCAGCGATCTGATGCTCACAGTTTACAGACCTGGATGTATGGGTATGTCCAAGGGGTTAAAAGCCACGGTTTAACATCATCCCATCTACTTTGTTTTCACCTGTTAAATGCAGAAGATTTTCTGCGTAAAAACAAAGTTTTTCTGCTATGTGGGATACAAATTAGCAGTTCACACACACGTTTGGCAGATTACAGAAATGACTTCTGTGTTTGCATTGTAGCCTTGTATATATAGTACAATGCAGGGCATGAATGCATTAACTAGTTACATGAAGTGTGATTAAAAAAAATCAACCACATTCATTAAGAATAATGGCAGTGATTCTACTGACCATCAGACTTGCTATAACTCATTTAATTTGTGAGTGAACAATATGGATGTTTTGTGACTACTAGAATATTTCCCCAGGAAATCTAAATATTATTGAATTGTCTCTCATCTTTTCTTGAACGTGAATTAATATTTATTGAGAGGGAGCTCATGCAGAGCAAGATCCAGAACCATGTAATACTGAAAAATTAGCTGCTACCATTCAGCTCTCATCACAAAGGCAAATTATGTGCACACAGCAGTTAGTTACAGCTATTAATAATATTGTGAGAATTATAAAAATATCAAACCATATACCTCATCTGACAGTATTACAAAGCCACAGCGCTAGATGTTCAGCAAAAAGCTTCAGTTTAAGTCCTCTCATGCAGAAACATTCATATCGATGGAGGAGTGCATTCAAGGACTTTTATGAAAAACTAACAAACAAATCCAGCCATTCATTTCACACACTCATTGTGCTTAGTGTAGAGTTTTGATTCTTTGCTTATAAATATTCAAGGTATTTTATGGCATATGTGTGATGAGTTTTTATCTATTTCTGCAACACATATATGAATGCAAATAAACCTACAAGAAATGAGAAAATTTTTTCTAGTACAATTGAATTCTAATTGAATTTACAAAAAATTGACATTTCAGGAAAAGTATTTTTGTAAATTCGCTTTGTGCATATTCAGCAAAATGGTGTTCAACTGGCCCCTCTTTTGCCAGACTATAGACAACCTTTCTAGCCCCTCCAATACTTGCTGCCTGCTCTATGCTCCTCATAGTTGCCTCTTCTTTTCCATGTTGTTTCCTGCATCTTCTGGCTTGTACACTCTAGGCTAGGACTTCCAGCCATGACCTGGCATTAGAGGTTACCGTGCATCAACGTGTGAAGCACAATGACCTCTCAGGGTACCGTTGCACTGTGCGATGCACCAGCGATCCTGACAACTATACGACCTGGTAAGGATCGCTGGTACATCGCTAAATGGTCGCTAGTAAGCTGTCAAACAGACAGATCTACTCAACGACACAGCAACGATCGGCTATCCGAATAACCACCTCAGCAGTGGTTGGGACCTTGTCACAGAATAGCTATTCTGACAATGTAGTACAAAAACTTGGCACTCAAAAGAAAAATTGATTTGACAGTTCCTTTATTGTAAAAGGCATCCAGTTAAATATACTTCTTTTACTTCTTTAAACGTTTTCAGTCATACAATTGACCTTCATCAGAAACAGAATTTTTTCACAGATGGTTTTAACTGAGAGGAACTGTAATGGAAAATTCCATATATTATTATTAAAGAACCACTGTCATAAGTAGGCACTATTCAGTACTGGGTATATTCATTAATAATGTGGAGAAACAGACGTCTGGGAAGCAGCAGCTACTGAGGATGAAAGGACACCATTCATGTAGGAAATCACCAGACCCACGGGTTTGACACTTTAGGTTATACATGGACCAGTAGATCCAATAATTGGTGTGGCTGTCATACCAGCAGCACCTGCGTCCAGCCACAGACCAAGCGCTATTCCTCTGCACCCTCAGTGCTTCTCCTGAACAGTGCGTTCACTCTCCCTGTGACACACTTGCCTCCCTGGGCAGGACAGACCATTTGGATAATCACAGCACCCAGTTGTGGACATTCATGCCTGTCACAAACAATACAGGTTAGTTTCCTGAATATATTACAGTACAAATTTCTGGACACCCACACCAATTATTGGATCTACTGGTCCCTGTATAACCTAAGGTGTCAAACCCGTGGTTCTGGTGATTTCCTACATGAATGGTGTCCTTTCATCCTCAGTAGCTGCTGCTTCCCAGATGTCTGTTTCTCCGCATTATTAATGAATATACCCAGTACTGAATAGTGCCTACTTTTGACAGCGGTTCTTTAATAATAATATATGGAATTTTCCATTACCGTTCCTCTCAGTTAAAACCAACTGTGAAAAAATTCTGTTTCTGATGAAGGTCAATTGTATGACCGAAAACGTTTAAAGAAGTAAAAGAAGTATATTTACCTGGATGCCTTTTACAATAAAGGAACTGTCAAATCAATTTTTCTTTTGAGTGCCAAGTTTTTGTACTACATTGTTAGTTGGCTGGATACCCGACTTGTGCACCTCCCTCCTCATTGAGTGCCGTGTTTTTTCTATTTTGCTATTCTGACAACTCACGCCTACATCCCTGAGTTTTGAGTAGCCAACGAGGTCGCTCGTCGGCATCAAACACAAAAATGCATGCTGGCCAGCGGGACACCAGTGATCAAAAATGGTGCAGGACATTCGAGCATGATCAGCAAGATCGTAGCGGGGGCACGGTCGCCGCTATGTGTCACATGTAGCGAGATCGCTGGCGAGGTTGCTGTTGCGTCACAAAATCTGTGACATTTCAGCGATCTCGCTAACGATCTCGTTATGTGAGATGGGGCCTTAGGGCCTGGTATTGGCAAGACATCCTGGTCTAGCGTAAACAGGCAGAGTGATGCCTATCACAACAGAAAAAGAGGCAGCTCTGAGGACCTGATGGAGGGCAGCGGAGAAGCAGGGCTGGTGAGATGTGAGATAAGTATTAGCTTTGGAAGCTTTCATTTTACATTTTACTTTTTTATGCTCTGGAATCTAGAGAGAACTGAGAGCATCATGGAGATATTCAATTTGAAGAGAATAACTGTGTTGCAAATTTAATTTTCCGGGAAATTGAGTGTGATATTTTAAATTTGAATTTTGTCCTATCAGTTTATCTCTAAGGCCGGGTGCACATGGTCAGTAATTGGCAGCGCTTTTGGTGCAGCACAAGTCCACTGTATTCAAAGCGCTGCCTGCTTTTGAATGCAAGTGATTCTGCATGTGTTCATTGAACCGTGCAGAATCACCATGTCCAATACATTGTATGGGTGAGATTTATCTTGCGGAGACGTGACAGCCTGACTTCTGGAAAGACGCACCGAATGTCCATTTCCGTGGGTGATCCACGGGTGTCAGTGCATGCATAGTGAACACAGGATTTCTTGAAATCCCATCCACTATGCTGTAACATCTGGACGCTGCGGTTTGGATGCTGTGGATGTACGCAGAAAACTTTTCTGATTCTAGCGGATCATTGAAGGAATTTGTAAAATATTTGCTCACTTATATTGGTAAATCTCGAATCATCTCCTAAATTTTGAGTTGGAGTGTATTTTACGCACAATTTAAAGGAGTATTTTCATCTCCAAGATCCTATCCCAAAATGTAGTAGGTGTAATAATAATAATATTAGCAAATACTTCCAATTAGAAATATAGTACAGTTTTTCAAATTCGCTATGTCTCTTTCCTCATGTGCCGGCATTGTAGAACCTTAGCTATCCATGGTTACGACCACTAGCAACTAGCTAACTGTCACTTCATCAGTGGACATAACCAGGGATACCTAAAGTCCTGCAATTCCTGAACATGAGTAAAGAGAATTAGGGAAGAAAAAAAACTATTCTACAGTGGTGGAAAAAAATCTTAATAAGTGTAATGAAACCACAAAATCAGAAAATAAAAAGTGTTTTATTGTGAATACTTTGTCACATTTAGTATTGAGAAGTGAAAGCTGAGCTTTGATTGGTTACTGTGGGCAACAAAGCCAATTTTGCAATTAGACAGTTTTTATTTATCGCCCCCATTGTGTGCACTTTCACACACAGATTTTACATGTAATTTTTTGTTCAGCACAAATGTAAACTTTTTTTTGTCAGCATTGCACACTTCTAATTTGAGGTGTTTGCTAATATTATTTTGATTACACCTACTACATATTGAGATAGAATCTTGGAGATGGAAATTCCCATTTATTTAAAAAAAATATATTTAAAAATGTAGCATGTCTTGAAGTCTTATGAGGAAATATTGAATCTATGTCTGCTATTAGCATAATTTAGTCTGGATTCCATACAGCATTGCTGGTTTTAAGACAAACCAAGAAAATCAAGTAAGAGGAAAGCCAGTACTCCATCTTTATTAATGAAACTCTGTGTTTATTGTAAATTTATTCTATAAGTGCTAAAGCCACTGACCACAGACCTTCAAAAATTTGTGTTCAGTTGTTTTAACACCTATGAAATAAAGCTACAATAAAGACAGAATTTTGTTAATAACAGAGTGCCAGCTTTTCTCTTACTCGATTATATTGACATGCTCTTCTCAAACTGCTGAGCATCCTGGATGAAACCATTACAGGTGTGGTGGGCAGTTAGTTTTCTTGTATTAAACAAGTAAAAGGCTTTTTGTTAGATTTATATAAGGCTTCCCTTTATATTTCTAACATTATTTATATATGGCATTAGTTCAAAAACTGCATATGTTATTTCAGGTAATGGGGTGATCTCACATTAACTATGCTCAGAAGCTGAGATCTCTCCTCACACGGCAGATGCTGGCTAATTTAAATAGGTGGAATCTATCTTTAGAAGATGTGGCCATAGATGAGCTCTGGCCATTTAAACACTGCTGTTGTGAGTTCATTTTTCCCTTCACCAGTGAGGTCTGATGAACTCCCTCTTCTGGCGAAGGAAGGTAGTGAGGCTGATTACCAAACAGCTGAGCTGATGACTGGGTCACAGGAACTGATGACTGGATATAAGGCAGCCGACGCCCTGCTGCCTTGCCGGTGATTTCCCTGCTGGATTCTTGGAGACCAGTCTGATTTCTGCTTTTCAAAGCTAAGTTTTGGTCTGCCTTGTGTACACTTTAGTTCTGGTTTTGTTTGCCTTGTTTTTTGGAGTTCAGCCATCCCCGGCCGAGGGTGAGCTGAATTCCATTTTTGTCTCTGATCTGTTGATCTCTGGCTCTGTCTTCAGAATATAACTGAGTGCTGATATAGTCTTTTTGAAGTCTAGCGACTTCAGGGCCTGTTTTTCCTATCAGTCTGTTGGTTCATTTTTTGGATAGGGTTTTTGCATATTGCAGACAGCAGTTTTTCTATCCTGTCCTATTTAGTTAGGTTGGGCCCCATCATTTGCTCAACCTATCTTTCTATCTGTGTTAGTGTTTTTTCATCTTGCTTCACAGTCATTATATGTTGGGGGCTGCCTATTGCTTTGGGGTCTGCTCTGGGGCAGTTTAGATTTCCCCTTTCTGTCTTTAGGCTAATTTAGTTCTCCGGCTGTGATCGAGGGGTCTAGGGCACCGTAGGAACCCCCCACGGCTACTGCTAGTTGTTGTGGATAGGTTCAGGGGTCTGCAATCCGATAGCTTCCAACTTCTCTAGTTTTCTGGACTTAGCTATTATTTTTGATTTCCCTCCTTCGGTGACTCATCCATAACAGAATCACCGGCCATACCGCAGATCCTAGGGTACTCAATAGCAGGAAAGAATTGTAAGAAAAAAAAAAGGTGTCAGAATTTCTTTGTGTATATTTTTTCCTCTATATCTCTGAGGCCGTCTCTGCTGAACCAAAGATCCCCATTCCTGATGTGGTTTTTGGGGATCGGTCTAAATTTTTGAATTTCAAGAATAATTGTAAATTATTTTTTGCCTTGAAGCCTAACTCGTCAGGGAGCTCTACGCAGCGGGTTAAAATTGTCATTTCTTTGCTGCACGGCGATCCCCAGGATTGGGCGTTTTCTTTGAAACCTGATGATCCTATTCTAAATAATGTGGATGCATTTTTTCAAGCCTTGGGGTTGTTGTATGATGAACCTAATGCTATTGATCAGGCTGAAAAGGTCCTGTTGGCATTGAGCCAGGGTCGGGATTCTGCAGAGTTGTACTGTCAAAAATTCTGAAAGTGGGCGGTCCTTACTACCTGGAATGATGATGCCTTGGCAGCTCTCTTTCGGAAAGGTTTGTCAGAAACCGTAAAAGATACTATGGTGGGATTTCCTGTTCCCTCTGGTCTTGACGATTCTATGTCATTAGCCATTCAGGTTGATCGGCGTTTACGTGAACGCAAGACTGCACGAGAGGTGTTGCCACCTGTTGAACAAATGTCTGAACCTATGCAATGATAAATCCAAAGGGAGTTCGTAGCTATATTCTGCGCTGCTGCTTTAGACAAATTCCAGGAGAATGCTGTATGATTGCAGTGGTTTTATTCTACGCGTTTCAGGGGTCTTATGCCCCCTTCATCAGTAATTACCACAAAATACATACAGGTATCACAGACATAAATAGGTTTGAAAGGACGCTGGATTTCAAAAAACTGAGCGCCAACAAGTCAGATGATGCAGTGTCAAAGTTCAATGACACCACATGGTTAACAGTTCACCTAGGATTTTTTTAAATCCAGCGTCCTTTCAAACCTATTTATGTCTGTGATACCTGTATGTATTTTGTGGTATTTCCTGATGAAGGGGGCATGAGACCCCTGAAACGCGTAGAATAAAACCACTGCAATCATACAGCATTCTCCTGGAATTTGTCTAAAGCGGCAGCGCAGAATATAGCTACGAACTCCCTTTGGATTTATCATTTCTTCTGGTCACTGAAGACCTGTGGATCTGCAGCAGCTGCTACTTAGACGCCTTTATCTCATCCTAACCAGGTGAACAGATTTCAAAATATACTGACCTTTGTAACGTGGATAAGACCCTATTGCGTTTTTTGTCTCCTGAACCTATGCAATGTGATAGAGTTTTGTCCAGGGCGCAATGTCAGGAGTTTAGAAGGCATAATAAGCTGTGTTTTTTTTGTGGAGATACCTCGCATATTATTTCTGTCTGCCCTAAACGAGAGAAACGTTGTGCTCACACGTTTTCCGTGGGTGGTGTTAAACCTAAGTTTCTTCTGGCAATTACTCTGATCTGCTCCCTGTCCACATTTTCCGCCAAGGCTTTTGTGGATTCGGGAGCAGCTCTGAACCTCATGGACTTGGATTTTGCTAAACGTTGTGGATTTCCTATGATGCCTTTGCGGATGCCTATCCCTTTGAGGGGGATTGGGGATTGATGCGACTCCTTTGGCGAAAAATAAACCTCAGTTTTGGACCCAGGTGGTAATGCGGGTCGCCCCAGACCATCAAGAAAATTGCAGATTTTTGGTGTTGCATAATTTGCATGATACCATTGTTCTGGGGTTTCCCTGGTTGCAAATCCATAATCCAGTTTTGGATTGGAAATCTGTGTCTGTGGTGAGTTGAGGTTGTCGGTGTGCCCTTAGTGATGCTCCTGTTTTCTCCACCTCTCCCCAGTCGCATGATGTTCCTGACTATTTGGCTGATTTTTATGATGTATTTAGTGAGAATGAGTCTGCGTCTTTGCCTCCTCATAGGAGTTATGACTGTGCAATTGAGCTGAGCCCGGGGTGTAAATTTCCCAAAGGTAGGCTTTTCAATTTATCTGTACCCGAGCACGAGGCTATGCGATCCTATATTAAGGAGTCATTGGAGAAGGGTCATATTAGACCATCCTCTTCACCCTTAGGTGCTGGGGTTTTTTTCGTGGCTAAAAAAGATGGTTCATTAAGGCCTTGTATTGACTATCGTGCCCTCAACAAAATTACTGTTAAATATCAGTATCCGTTACCCCTGATTTCTGATCTATTCTCCAGAGTTAAAGGTGCTTGCTGGTTTACCAAACTTGACCTCAGGGGGGCGTATGGGGATGAATGGAAGACGGCGTTTAATACTCCAGAGGGACATTTTGAGTACCTGGTGATGCCTTTTGGGCTCACTAATGCCCCTTCTGTCTTTCAATCCTTCATGAACGATATTTTCCGAGACTTTGTGGATAAATTTTTGATTATCTATCAGGATGATATTTCGATCTTTTCCAAGGATTGGGACTCTCATGTGGAACATGTTCGGACTGTGTTCCGGATTTTGAGGGAGAATTCCCTGTATGTCAAGGGATCGAAATGCCTTTTTGGGGTACAGAGGATTTCATTTTTGGGATTCATTTTGTCTCCGTCAACTATTGAAATGGACCTGGCCAAGCTACAGGCCATTTATGATTGGGTTCAGCCAACTTCTTTGAAGGCCCTCCAGAAGTTTTTGGGTTTTGCTAATTTTTATCGGAAATTTATAGTTAATTTTTCTAGTATTGCCAAGCCATTGACTGATTTGACTATGAAGGGTGCTGATGTGCTGAATTGGTCTCCGGAGGCTGTTTCTTCCTTTCAGGAGCTGAAGCGAAGATTCACTTCTGCTCCGGTTCTGCGGCAACCTGATGTCTCACTCCCGTTTCAGGTAGAGGTGGACGCCTCTGAGATTGGTGCAGGAGCTGTTTTGTCCCAAAAGGATCCTGTAATATCTAAAATGAATCCCTGTGCTTTCTTTTCCCAAAAGTTCTCCCCATCCGAACGTAACTATGATGTGGGGAATCGGGAACTGTTGGCCATGAAATAGGCATTTGAGGAGTGGAGACATTGGTTGGAGGGAGCTAAACACCAGGTCGTGGTCCTCACTGACCACAAGAATTTGATTTACCTGGAGTCGGCCAAACGCTTGAACCCTAGACAGGCTAGGTGGGCCTTGTTTTTCACACGTTTTGATTTTGTGGTCTCTTTTCTTCCTGGCACTAAGAATGTCAAGGCAGACGCCCTCTCTAGGAGTTTCTTTGCTGATTCTCTTGTTGTGACCAAGCCTGCTACCATCTTAGGTGAGGGGGTAATTCTTTCTGCCATCTCGCCTGATTTGAGACGTGCTCTGGAAGAGTTTCAGGAGGGCAAACCTGAGCGTTGTCCCAGTAGAAAGTTGTATGTTCCTGACCAGTGGAGGAAGAGAGTGATGTCTGAAGTTCATTGCTCTGCATTGGCTGGTCATCCAGGTATTTTTGGTACTAGAGATCAGATGAGTCGGTCTTTTTGGTGGCCCGCCTTGTCTCGTGATGTCAGGAATTTTGTGCAGTCCTGTGGGACTTGCTCCCCGTCTAAACCTTGTTCTCGCTCTAGTGGGTTGTTGATGCCTTTGCCGGTCCCCAAGAGGCCATGGACCCATATTTCAATGGATTTAATCTCTGATATGCCTGTCTATCAGAGAATGACTGTTATTTGGGTGATTTGTGATAGATTCTCTAAGATGGTTCATCTTGTACCACTCCCTAAGTTGCCATCTTCCTCTGAGTTGGTGCCCCTGTTTTTGCAACAGCTGGTTCGCTTGCACGGGATTCCTGAGAACATTGTATCTGACAGAGGAGTTCAGTTTGTGTCTAGATTTTGGAGTACTTTCTGTTCCAAGCTGGGAATTCAGTTGTCCTTCTCCTCTGCTTTTCACCCTCAGACCAATGGGCAGACGGAGAGAACAAACCAGACCTTGGAGTCATATTTGAGATGTTTTATTTCCGCTGATCAGGATGATTGAGTTTCATTTTTGCCCTTGGCCGAATTTGCTTTAAATAATAGAGCTAATTCTGCCACTTTGATGTCACTTTTTTTTGTAACTTTGGGTTTCATCCTCGATTTTCTTCAGGACAGGTGGAGCCTTCTGCCTGCCCAGGTGTTGACACTGTGGTGGAGAGAATGCACCAGATCTGGGACCAAGTGGTGGATAAGTTATCTCTCTCCCAGGAAAAGGCCCAGCGGTTTTCCAACCGACATAGGACCATTGGTCCCCAGTTTAAGGTTGGTGATATGGTTTGGTTATCATCAAAAAATATCGCTATGAAGGTGGCTTCTCCTAAGTTTAAGCCTAGATTTATTGGACCTTACAAGATTTTGGAGATTATTAATTCGGTCTCTTTTCGTTTGGCTCTTCCTCTCACGTTTAAAATTCATAATGTGTTTCATAAGTCCTTGTTGAAGAGGTTTGTTGAACCAGTTGTTCCTGGGGTGGCACCTCCGGACCCTGTATTAGTTTAAGGTAACATGGAATATGAGGTAGAGAAGATACTGGATTCCCGTCTGGCTAGATGAAGACTCCAGTATTAGGTTAAGTGGAAGGGTTATGGTCAGGAGGATAATTCCTGGGTCTCTGCCTCTTATATTCATGCCAAAAGATTGGTGCCTGCCTTTCATCGGGCTCAACCTGATCGTCCTGTTGGCGTGGATGAGGGTTTGGTGACCCCTCCTCAAGGGGGAGGTACTGTTGTGACTTAATTTTCCCTGTTGGAGGAAAAGTTGCAAAATCTCGAAGAGAGGTTAGCTACATTGAAGATCATTAAGGACGGTGAAGAGTTCTTAGACAGAGCAGAATTATCTCTTCATGTTACAGAAAGAGAAGAAATTCGAAGTGCACCTGAAGAAACAGAGGAATGGAGACATGTGACCCAGAGAAGCAGGAGGATCAGGAGGCAGTCAGCACCCATACTGCTCAGAAACCAGTACCAGGCTCTCACGCAGGAAAACGATGAAGAAATACATCAGGATAAGACTTTGCCAACAAACAACAACCATGTACGCCTTCAAAGTCCTCCCGGATGGAGAAAGAAGAAAAATGTTGTGAAGAAGAAACGGAGAGTGGTGGTCATGGGGGATTCCCTGTTGAGAGGAACAGAGGCCGCTATCTGCAGACCGGATATAACTTCAAGAGAAATGTGCTGTCTTCCAGGTGCAAAAATTAAAGATGTGTCTGACAGGATATCAGGACTCTTCAGACCTACAGATGACTACCCATTCCTGCTACTACATGTGGGGACAAATGACACCGCAAGAAACGACCTGGAAACCATCTGCAGAGACTTTGAAGACTTAGGCAAGAAAGTGAAAGAACTGGGAGCGCAGGTGGTCTTCTCTTCCATCCTCCCAGTGGATGGCCATGGAACAAGGAGGTGGAATAAGATTCTGCAGGTGAACAACTGGCTACGTCGATGGTGCCGTCAGCAACGATTTGGATTTCTGGATCACGGAGTGAACTACTTATACGATGGACTACTTGCTAGAGATGGGGTGCACCTTACGAAGACTGGAAAGTATGTATTTGGAAGTCGCCTTGCTACACTTGTAAGGAGAGCTTTAAACTAGAACAACATGGGAAGGGAAGCAAAAGACCAGAAAAAGCCATACACCTGACAAATGCTATTGAGAACTCTGCTATTAGAAGTGGAAAGGAAGAACAGGAAGAACAAAGACGAAAGAATCTAATTAATAAAAATATTGGAGAAAGAGAAACCAATCACAAACTAAAATGTTTCTATACTAATGCACAAAGCATGGGCAACAAACAAGGAGAATTGGAACTACTAACACAGGAAAAGAAATATGATGTCATTGGAATCACTGAAACTTGGTGGGACAATACACATGATAGGAATACAAGACTAGAAGGATACAACTTATTTGCAAGAAACAGACTTGATAAACGAGGAGGAGGTGTCGCATTGTATGTTAGAAACGCGTATGTCTGCACAGAGATTGAATCTTCAGAGACTGGGAGTTCTGTGGAAACTGTTTGGGTAAGAATACAAGGACAGAACAATGGAAAGGACACCATCGTAGGCATTTACTACAGGCCGCCTGTGCAAGCTGAAGATATGGATGAACTCTTTATGCATCAAATGGCCAAGTTCTCCAAAAAATATGACATAGTTGTCATGGGAGATTTCAACTATCCAGACATTTGTTGGGAATCTCTCTCAGGCAAAACTAACAGGTCAAGGAAATTCTTATCCTCTCTTGCTGACAACTTTATCTTCCAAAAGGTAGGGGAGAAAACAAGGGGAACTGCTACCTTGGATCTAATCCTTATAAACAGGGAGGAAATGGTTGAGGAGGTAAAAGTGGCTGGGACCCTAGGAGGTAGCGACCATGCTATTTTAGAATTTTGGATAACTAGAGGCGGAAGACCTGTGAAGACTCAGACGTCAAGGTTAGATTTCAGAAAGGCAGATTTTAAGGGATTCAGAAAGAGAATTGGAGGGATCCAATGGCTGGATATCCTAAAAGACAAAAATGTCCAGGAGGGATGGGAAATCTTGAAAAATGAAATTCTCAAAGCACAGTTGTTAACAATTCCGAAAAGAGGGAAGAATAGGAAGCATTTAAGGAAACCAGGATGGATGAACACAGAACTTAAGCACATGCTAAAAAGGAAGAAAAAAATGTTTATAAAATGGAAAGAGGGAGGCATATCTAAAGAAGAATATAATGCTGTCTGCAGAACCTGCAGGGCACAAATCAGATTATCTAAAGCTGAAAATGAATTGAGACTTGCAAGAGATGTCAAAAGCAATAATAAAGGATTTTGGGGATATGTCAAAAGTAAAAGAAAAGTCAAAGATGCTATAGGATTTTTACAGGATGAAAATGATGAAATGGTAAGACAGGATGTTGAGAAGGCTGAACTTTTAAATTCCTATTTTGCATCTGTTTTCTCTCAGAAAGGAAATGTAACATCAACTGTTATTCACTGTCCTATTAAGGGAATAGAAGAATCCAGGATATCTATAAACAGAAAGATTGTGAGGAAACACTTAGCTAACCTAAATGAATTCAAGTCTCCAGGTCCAGATGAATTACACCCCAGAGTACTGAAGGAGATAGCAGAAGAAATTTTTGAACCCCTCTCCATAATCTTTGAAAATTCTTGGAGAACAGGAGAAGTGCCAGAAGACTGGAGAAGAGCAAATGTTGTTCCTATCTTCAAAAAGGGGAAGAAGGTGGACCCAGGCAACTATAGGCCGGTGAGTCTGACTTCTATACCAGGAAAGATCTTTGAACAAATTATTAAACAACATGTATGTCAATACCTGGATAAGAATGAAGTGATTAAACAGAGTCAGCATGGGTTTGTAACTAATAAGTCATGTCAGACTAACTTAATTTCCTTCTATGACGGTATCACTGATTGGGTGGATCAAGGAAATGCTGTAGATATAGTATATCTTGACTTCAGCAAAGCATTTGACAAAGTCTCTCATACAATGCTTATTGAAAAAATGACTAAGTATGGAATGGACAAGGCAACTGTTAGGTGGATTCATAACTGGCTTAGTGATCGGACCCAAAGAGTGGTCGTAAATGGCTGCACATCCAGTTGGAAGAATGTCTCAAGTGGGGTACCACAGGGCTCTGTCCTGGGCCCTGTATTGTTCAACATCTTTATCAACGATTTAGATGAAGGAATTGAGGGTAAACTGATTAAATTTGCTGATGACACAAAGCTAGGAGGGATAGCTAATACTAGAGAAGAGAGAGAGAGGATTCAAAAAGATATAAATAAACTGGAGAAGTGGGCAGCAACAAACAGAATGGTTTTTAACAGGGAAAAATGCAAAGTACTACATCTGGGCAATAAAAATGAAAAAAGCATATATAGAATGGGAGGAATAGGGCTAAGTGACAGCACATGTGAAAAAGACTTGGGTATACTAATAGATCACAGACTGAATATGAGTCAACAGTGTGATGCAGCAGCAAAAAAGGCAAATGCAATTCTAGGATGTATTAACAGAAGCATACAGTCTAGATCACGTGAAGTCATTATTTCCCTCTACTCCTCTTTGGTCAGACCTCATCTGGAATATTGTGTCCAGTTTTGGGCACCACATTTTAAAAAAGACATCAACAAACTGGAGCAAGTTCAGAAAAGAGCGACCAGAATGGTGACCGGTCTGCAAACCCTGTCTTATGAGGAAAGGTTGCAGGATTTGGGAATGTTTAGTTTGCAAAAGAGAAGACTGAGAGGAGACTTAATAGCTGTCTACAAATATCTAAAGGGCTGTCACATTGTAGAAGGATCAACTTTATTCTCATTTGCACAAGGAAAGACTAGAAGCAATGGGATGAAACTGAATGGGAGGAGACACAGATTAGATATTAGAAAAAACTTTTTGACAGTTAGAGTGATCAATGAGTGGAACAGGCTGCCACGAGAAGTGGTGAGTTCTCCTTCAATGGAAGTCTTCAAACAGAGGCTGGACAGACATCTGACTGGGATGATTTAGCGAATCCTGCTTTGAGCAGGGGGTTGGACCAGATGGCCCAGGAGGTCCCTTCCAACTCTACGATTCTATGATTCTATGATTCTATGATTCCCTTCACCATTGAGGTCTGATGAACTCCCTCTTCTGGTGAAGGAAGGTAGTGAGGCTGATTACAAAGCACCTGAGCAGAATGATGATGACTGGGTGACTGGAATTGCTGACTGGATATAAGGCAGCAAACGCCCTTCTGCCTTGTGGGTGATTTCTCTGAGGGATTCTTGGAGACCAGTCTGATTCCTGCTCCTCAAGAGCTAAGTTTTCTGCTCTGCTTTTTGCATTTGTGTTTTGGTTTTGTTTTGCCTTGTTTTTCTGGATTTCTGCCTTTCCCTGCTGGGTGAGCGGAATTCCTTTTTGCTCTGTCTTCAGAAAATACCTGAGTACTGATATAGTCTTTTTGAAGCCTAGCGTCTTCAGGGCTTTTTTCCCTATCAGTCTGTTGGCTCTTGTTTTGAGGGTTTTGGCGGATTGCAGACAGCAGCTTTTCTATCCTGTCCTATTTAGTTAGCTTGGGCCCCATCATTTGCTCAGTCTATCTTTCTATCTGTGTGAGTGTTTTTTCATCTTGCTTCACCGTCATTATATGTTGGGGGCTGCCTATTGCTTTGGGGTCTGTTCTGGGGCAGTTTAGATTTCCCTTTCTGTCTTTAGGCTATGTAGTTCTCTGGCTGTGATCGAGGGGTCTAGGGCACCGTAGGAACCCCCCACGGCTACTGCTAGTTGTTGTTGTTAGGTTCAGGGGTCTGCAATCCGATAGCTACCAACTTCTCTGGTTTTCTGGACTTAGCTAGTATTTTTGTTTTTGCCTCCTACGGTGACTCATTCATAACAGATGGGGCCCCACGACAAGCCATAATTTGCTACATCCGAATGTAGTGCTGAGTGGTGACATCACTTTTGTGACCACACAGTAAAACAGCTGAAACACACAGAGAGTATTGTGAGAACCCAGCTGCAGTGAAGAGCGATGATGTAATTAAGGTTACTGCAGTTCACAGGCCATGGTTCTTTCAGTAAGCTCTGTATCAGCTGGCCTGTGTACTGTAGTAACCGTATTTTAAGGTCACCTGAGATCATAGCAGCTGGCTCTAACATTGCAGATCACAAGTGCTGGACTGATGAACAACCAAGATCCAGCACTCAGTACTCACTAGTCCAGCACTTCAGCTAACATGTGGCCCGGTGGATGTGAACTCAGGTTTAGGGTACCATAGTCCACAACCACTGGATCTCCTGGCAGCTGTGAGGCCCAAAAACTTCATGGGAACCTTTCAGGTACACTAAGGTTACTGGAGTTTCCAGCTGCTGGAACACATGGAGGCTGTGAATTAAAGTTAACTTGGGTGTGTATTTTACTAATAGTTGTTAATAAATAAATAAACAAATAAAAAAATGACATTGGGTCTACCCTATTTTTAATAACCAACTGAGAGAGAGCAGACAGCTGGGGATGGTGTTATTATTCTGGGAAGGGGTTAATATTCATAAAGGATCCACGCCTAGTAATATCAGCTCACAGTTGTCTTTTTAGTCTTTACTGGTTTCTAAAAAGGGGGACACGATAAAAAAGACTTGGGGTCCTCTCTATTTTTAGTAACCAGCAAAGGCTATGCATACAGCTGTGAGCTGTTATTAATGAGCTGGGAACCATTATGCATATTGGCTCCTTCCCAGAATAATAACACCAGCTCACAGCTGTCTGATTTTCTTGCTAATTGGATTTAGCTCGGGATGGGTTTCAATGAATGGATAGATAATTGCACATGACATTGATAAGAATAGTCTACAGTCTGTCAGAATGGAGTAGCAGATAGCAGAGCTACACCAGTCTGTCTGCATCCACCTCCCGCCCTGCCTGCAGTGCACGCTGGTATCTAGGGTAAACATCAGGTTTCTTAGGACCCCGAGGCCCTTAGAAAGCCGATGTTTACGTTGGTAACCAGCGTGCTCGCTGGTCCTGATCACTGGAGGGGCTGTCTATGTGACAGCTCACCAGCGATCAGCTAACAATGTCCCAGCGATCGCATCCACGTCGGATCATTGGTGGGATCGCTGGAACATCGTTATGTGTAACGGTACCCTTACACAGATTTTGAACTATGTGTTGTCTAGCCTCACAATATTTTATTGATTCAATTCCTCCTGTTGGGTAAATTAATAAACGCAATATTTACTGACTAATTTAAGGGATTTAAGTAGTTTTTCCATTTAAGTTATTTTCCAGGGCAATAGACCTGCTCTTACCCCCTTTTTCCATCCTTTTGCAGCCCCCTAGATCTTATTTCTACCTTTTTACAGCACCAAAGTTAAGGTCCCGATTGACTTCCATTGGGTTCGGGGTCAAGTTTGGAAGTTTTTACTTAAGTTCAGCCGAACCTGTCGAACTTGAACATCCATGGTTTCTCTCATCACTAATCACCATTCTTCCCTAAAAATATGCAATAAAACAGATTGAAACATTGTGTATGGCCAAACAGTCAGGTCATCACTCAAGAATTAAGCCCTCGTCCAGTTCAGTCGACTGAAAAACAATAATGTCATAGATCTCAGAAAATGGCAATACAAACAAATTTTTTTTATGTATTACTGTATTTTTTATTCACTGAAATATATATACATATATATATATATATATATATATATATATATAATTTATTTATTTATATAGCACCATTGATTCCATTGTTCTGTACATGAGAAGAGGTTAAATACAAATATGTGTATATTAGGTATTGCCTTAGGTATTGCCATAATTGTACTGACCTGGGGAATCACAGAATCATAGAATGTTAGAGCTGGAAGGGACATCCAGAGTCATCATGTCCAACCCCCGTTAAATGCAGGGTTCACTAAACCATCTCAGATGTCTGTCCAGCCTCTGTTTGAAGACATCCATTGAAGGAGACCTCACCACCTCTTTTGGCAGCCTGTTCCACTCATTGATCCCCCTTACTGTCAAAAAGTTTTTTCTAATAGCTAACCTGTATGATCTCCCTTTCAATTTCATTCCATTGCTTTTTGTGCTTTCATGTGCACATGAGAATAAGGATGATCCCTTTACACTGTGACATCCCTTCAGATATTTGTAGACAGCTATTTAGTCTTCTCTTAGCCTTCTTTTGTGCAAGCTAAACATTCCCAGGTCCTTAAACCAATCCTTGTAGGACATAGTTTGCAGTCCATTCACCTTGCTGGGGAGCTCATCACTGAACTCGCTTCAGTTTTTCAATGTCTTTTGTAAAATGTAGTGCCCAGAACAGGACACAGTTTTCCAGATGAGGTATGACCAAAGAGGCATAGAGGGGCATAATTTCTTCATGTGATAGTGACTCTATGTTCTTTATTACATCCCAGAACTGTTTGCCTTTTTTCTACTGCATCACATGGTTGACTCACTTGCAGTCTGTGCTCTATTAGTATACCCAAATCTTTTTCACACATGCTGTTGCTTAGTTCTATTCCTCCCATTCTGTAGATTTCATGATTCAGAGAAACTTTTACCCCAGAATGTACATCTTAAATAATTACTCGCATCAAAATTTGTATTCTCTTTATTTATCACAATCATCATATTACAGCACAGTGTACTTACTATTTCTCATTTTGCTCTTCTTTCCAGCTATTTCTTCTCTTTTCTATTAGGTCTATAACATCACATGATTAAAAACAGACTAATTTAATACTTCCAAACTCTATTTAAAAATTGGAAGTTAATTTTCCCTGTATGAGTCATGAGTGACTACAAAAGTCCCTAACAAGGGATTCTAAATGTACATATTTCCAGTTAACAAAAGTAAATTTAAATTTTCCTGTCTGCTTCTTACTTTTTGATTTCATTTAGATTTTTTATTACTGACCATCACCATTTTTTGTTATTTCAATTAAGCAATGCTTAACCTATTTATTTTACTGTACAACAGCAGATCTAAGTTATACCATCACTAAATGAATATCTGTCTAAGTAATAATTTACTTTGCCTCACAATAGATTATCACTGGAATGGATCAAACTGTAATGATGAGTAAATCACTACTGTCTCATTATCAGCCAACAGAAGGGCCTGCACCTTGAATTGAGAACTGCAGGTCATTAGACTTCATTACTAAACATCAAATAATTTTTCCTGTCTTGTTAGTAAGTTTACAGAAACATTGAATTGCTTATTTTCAAAGTTTGAAAAATTGTATGTGCGCTGATAGAAATTTTATATATTTTAGAAACAATTCAATGATTTTTATATAGTGTTAATTGAAAATTATTTTTTGATAATGGATTTTGCGGACTTTCTCTTTCTTAATAATAATCTTAATAAAAACTTACCATGAGATTTGGCAGCTGTGAACTCAGTTAACTTTAAGGTTACCTGAGTTCAGAGCCACTGAATCTCATGTTAGCTCAAGTGCTTGACTGATGAATGCCGGAGTGCCGAACTTGCAGTCGTTCCTCAGTCTAGCACTGGCACTATGCAACAGGAGAACCAGCTGCTATGAACTCAGATGACAAAACAGACAGCTGTTGACTACATCATTCCTCTGTCAGCTTTATCTTTTATTATTATTATTTATATAGCACCATAGATTCCATGGTGCTGTACATGAGAAGGGGTTAGATACAAATTACAGACATCACTTTCAGTAAGCAAACTAACAATGACAGACTTATGCAGAGGGGAGAGGACACTGCACTTGCTGGCTTACATTCTACAGAATCTTGGCTGGTTATCAAAAATAGAGTAGTCACCACACATTTTTACAAAATTAATTAAATAAATAATTTTAAAAAACAGCTGTTCTGGTTTGGGAAGTTTTATTTTAAATAATGGAGTCTTAAAGTATATTCCTCTGTCTCTGTCTTTATCACGTTTAACTATAGGTTAGTAATGGAGGTGTCTTGTAGACTCCTCTCCTTTACTATTAGAGATCATAAAACTTTTCGTAAAATGTTCACTAATCTCAAAATCGGCAAAATTTGTCCAAAGTTCTGTAAATGATCGAGTTTCCACTAAGGTTGTATGTAAATGGTGGCTCTGATCAGCAGTAACGTTACTGCCACTACGATCACTACTGTCGGTCAGAGCGCTGCGGGGTCACACTGTTCGATGTCAACATGACCCCACAGATATAACCGGAACTTGCTTTAAAAAACTTACCGCAGGTCACAGATGTTGGCTGATGAGAGACTACTACTCTCATCAGCCTATGAATGTTGTTGCTAATACCATCGGGAGCAGGCAGTGGCTGAAGGGCCTAGTCATCATCTGTTGCCTGTGCTCAAATAAGGAAAAAAGTTAAAATAAAGAAGTAATAATTGAAATAAAAATAAAAAACACAGTATCTACTCACCTTACACATAATCCCTGAAGTCCTTGTTTTCCGTAAAAAATGAAAGAACTACATATACTCACCTTAACGTCTAATCCCCAATACCATGTCACCTGGAGAAGAGAAAAAATAATAAACTAGAATATCCCTCACCTATCCACCATAATCCATACTGTCCCACAACGTTTCTGATCACTTGTAGAGCAGTCACATCAGCTGATGCATTTGCTCTCCTCAGCAGTTGGCTACACACTGACAGGAGCATGTAATCTTTCCGGCAATGTGTAGTGCTGAGATGCAGTGAAAAAGTTCACCAGAGTTCATCAGCTGATAAGCCCCAGAGATCTCATTTATGGCACCACAGTGTGAGAAAGTTTACGTTTTTTCACTGTGTTTTTGAGTTGTTCCAATAAATACAAAAGAAATAAACATGTGTATGACAAAACATGTGTAATTTTAATAAAATTCTGGAATAATACTTATTTTCTTGGAAAATTTTCAAGGGTGTCAGCTAGGGATGTGTGAACGTGCTCGGTAAATACTTGCATGTCACGCAAGCATTAGCTGGATAAATGCTATAGGTCCCTAAGCCACAAAGTACTGACAGTTGGCTTCCAATGTGGAGGTCATTATGTAGGACAGGCAGCCAAAGAGGGGGGTCCATAGAAGAGTTTGGGACTCATCATTACATCTCGTTCAACCAGCGGGCAGTAGAGATGGATCACTTGCCTCATAGGCTGCAAAAGCTGATCGTTGGAACCAGAGTCATGCTCCTCAAAAAGGAAGGGCAACATTGCTGGTATGAGGTGTATGTGATAGAAGAAGAAAGGAAGCAGGTTGAACTCTTCTTGAGGAATGAATGAGCCTGGGAGGGGCTCCTTGAGGGGGGCTTGAGACTTGAATACTACCACCCTGGGAGATCATACTGTCATTGGGGTTCCCCGTCTCCTATTGGGAGCAGGTAATGGTGCAGGTGACACAGGGGGCTGTCTCCCATTTCCATATGTCGGAGCTCCGGCACTGCCGGAAGATGGATCACTTACAGCCAAGACACCTGGGAATCAGGATTCAGGAAGTACCCCCAGCTTCCCAAGGAAAGAAAAGAAGCGGACTCCTGAAGAAGATTATTGATTACGCTCCTTATAATTTTTTTCCTGTCTTTGCTCTTTCTGCAAAACCTTTATGAATATTATGAGTACAGCAACTTCACTTTAAAAATATTTGAATGAAGCCTGCCAGTTGTTGCCTTTAAGCGGTCTATGAATGACCCTCCTTATAACTTTTTCCTTGCTTTGAACTTTCTGTAAAGCCTATATGAGAGTAGGAGCACATCAACTACACTTTCTAAATATTTATATTAAAGAATTTTTTCTGGATTCAAATATTAATCAGTTCAATGTGGTTATTGTTATATTACTGTGGTGTGTAAAACTTAAAATAGAGTTGAGAAATATTTCTGGATTCAATTAGTCATTCATAAAGTAATAGGTGCTTTTTGTTACATTTCGATGGTTTATAACCCTCCAAAAATGCTTTCAATTTTTTTTCAGTATTCAATTACTCATCCATATAGTAATAATTCCTCTGGGGTACATTTTGTTTTACATAGAACATGCCAAAAAAGCGCTCACTTTTTTCTGTAATCAGTTACTCATTTATATACTATTACAAGCTCTGAGATAGATTTATGTGGTATATAACCCTCTAAAAAGTTTTTAAAATGTTTTCAGTATTATATTGCTCATCCATAAAGTATTAGGTGCACTGGGGTAAATTTCTATGGTATATAACCCTCCCCAAAAAACACTAAAAAAGTTTCTTTATTCACTTACTCATCCATAGAGTATTACATCCTCTGAGGCACTTTTCTGTGGCATATAACGCTACTAAATAATGTTGAAAATGTTTTGGGTATTATATTGCTCATCCATAGAGTATTAAGTGCTTTCAGGTACATTTCATTGGTATATAACTGAATAAAAGCATTCATACATTTTTCTGTATTCACTTACTCATCCATACTGTATTACCTGCTCTGGGGTACATTTTGTGGCATAAACAGGTGCTTCTCACGAAATTAGAATATCATCAAAAAGTTAATTTAATTCAGGCCTTTAATTCATATATTTTGTAGAGTCAGTATAAACACAGTGATCTATTTCAATTGTTTATTTCTATTAATGTTGATGATTATGGCTTACAGCCAATGAAAATGCAAAAGTCATCTCAGTAAATTAGAATAATTAACAAAAAACACCTGCAAAGGCTTCCTAAGCATTTAAAAAGGTTCCTCAGTCCATTTCAGTAGGCTCCGCAATCATGTGAAAGACTGCTGAGTTGGCAGTTTTCCCGAAGGCAGTCATTGACACACTCCACAAGGACAGAAAGCGAGAAAAGGTCATTGCTGAAGAAGCTGGTTGCTCCTCACAGAGTGCTGTATCCAAGCATATTAATGCAAAGTTGAGTGGAAGGAAAAAGTGTGGTATAAAAAGGTGCACAAGCATTTGGGATATCTGCAGCCTTGGAAGGATTGTTAAGAAAATGCCATTCAAAAATTTGGGGGAGATTCGGAAGGAGTAAACTGCTGCTAGAGTCATTGCTTCAAGAGCCACCACACACAGGACATGGGCTACATGTGTTGCTTTCCTTGTGTCAAGCCACTCATGACCAATAGACAACACCAGAAGCGTCTTACCTGGGCCAAGGAGAAAAAGAACTGGACTCTTGTTCAGTGTTTTAAGGTGTTGTTTTTAGATTAAAATAATGTTGAGTTTCATTTTGAAATCAAGGTCCCAGAGTCTGGAGTAAGAGTGGAGAGGCACACAACCCAAGCTACTTAAGGTCTAGTGATGGTTTGATGAACCATGTCATCTGATGGTGTAGGTCCACTGTGTTTTATCAAGACCAAAGTCAGCGCAGCCGTCTACCAGTAAATTTTAGAGCAATTCATGCCTCCTTCTGCACACAAGCTTTTTGAAGATGGAAATTTCATTCTCCAGCAGGACTTGGCACCTGTGCACACTGCCAAAAGTACCAATACCTGGTGTACAAACAACAGTGTCACTGTGCTTGATCGGCCAGCAAACTTGCCTGACTTTAACCCCAAAGAGAATCTTTGGGGTGTTGTCAAGATGAAGATGAGAGACACCAGATCAAACAACACAGATGAGCTGAAGGCTACTATCAAAGCAACCCTGGGTTTGCAGCTGACTTGATAGTAAGTCAGTCTTTTATAACTGATATTACATTTAGATCTGGGTATTCAGTGAAGTGAAAAACTTATGGTAATATCTTTTGTCATGTTCTGACGCAGGTTTATCAGTGTACATGTGGATTTGTGGTCCTCCTTGTTTTGTGCAGCGGTGTTTCTTTATACGGGGAGCGATCCTGGCTTCCTTGGCAGCGCTGATCTTGGTGCGGGTTTGATCCTTATGCTGGATGCCACGATTGATTCTGACATCTGGGTTAGTGAAATGTTAAGGGATATATTTGTTAATATGAATTGATTCTTTTTTAATGTGTTATGATTCTTTTAAAGGACAAAACGAATATACATATATAATTTTTTATTGAAATAACTTTTATTATATATATTTTTTGTTTCTCGAACTGGTTTTTACAAACTCACAAACAAGAGATTTTTTATTATATTTTTTATATCTCATATATATAGCGTCATGAATATACATCCATTGAATCTCTTTTTTTCTTCCACTGAGATGTACTTCTGTTCTGGTGGAGTGGATAAAATGTTTCGCCATTGTTTTCCAACTCTTTCTATAGTGAGTTCGTTTTTTCTGGATATATTCCTTATTTTTTTCTTTTTTCTTTTTCTCTTTCTTTTTTCCCCTTTTTCAAGTTCTTTTCTGTAATAAAATAAAGGGACATTGTTATTTTAAGATGTAAAGATTGATGATTAGGTCATCTGATGTGGTTGAACTTTGACTTCTTGCAAAAAAGAACATGTGACTATTGGCGCCAATTTTCAAATCTAGAGTGTATATAGTCCTGAGACAACGCTGTCAGCTCATATTTGTCATCCCCTGAGGAAGAAGTAGTTCTTACTTCGAAACGCGTTGGGAATAAATGATTAATCTTCTACTATAATTGGAATCCTGTATTTTGTCAAGCAGCGCATGGAAGTCCAAAAATTAGTTCCATAAGAATTGTCAAGATGAAGATGAGAGACACCAGATCAAACAACACAGATGAGCTGAAGGCTGCTATTAAAGCAACCCTGGGTTTCATAACACCTCAGTAGTGCCACAGGCTGATCACCACTATGCCATTCCCCATTGAGGCAGAAATTGATGTAAAATGAGCACTGGCAAATTATTGAGTGCGTTTACTGAACATACACTTGAAATAGATCACTCTGTAATGATTCTATACAATATATGAGTTTCACTTTTTGCATTGAAGAATTTAAATAAATTAACTTTTTGATGATGTTCTAATTTTGTGAGAAGCACCTGTAGCACTTAAAAAACGATTAAAAATGTATTTAATCATATACTCATCTATAGAGTTTGATGTGCTTTCTGTTAGATTTCATTGGTATATAACACTCCAAAAAAGTGTTCACAAATATTTCTGTATTCAATTACTCATCCGTAGAGTACTCCATACTCTGGGGTATATTTCTGTGGCATATAACACTCCAAAGCATCTGTAGAGTACTCCATGCTCTGGAGTACATTTCTGTGGCATATAACATTCCAAAAAAGCATTCACAAATATTTCTGTATTCACTTACTCATTGATAGAGTATTACGTCCACTTGAGTACATTTCTGTGGTATATAATCCTCCAAAAAAGTGTTAACATTTTTTCTTCTTTCAGTTACTTAACTATATACTATTATGTGCTCTGGAGTACATTACAGTGTTTTGTTAAACTCAGAAAAGCATTAAAGAAATTATCTCTCATTCATAGAGTTCTGCTAATTTTTGGTATTTAACCCCCTAAAAAAGCAATCAAAATGTTTTCTGTATTAAATTACGCATTCATATACTATTATGTGCTTTGGGGCACATTTCTGTAGTATATAACCCTTTAAAAAGAGTTAATTTTTTATATTATATTGCTCAGTAATTTAGTATTACATGTTCTGTGGTACTATCAGGATCCTGACAGCGCCGGTGTACAGCCTCCGCTGAGCAGGGACTCTCCTGCACTGTAGGGACCCCTGGGGATAAGGACAGCCAGAAAGTATAGGTGCACAGGACCTGAGTGATGAAGTTTAGCAAGCAGGCACGGGACCTACGGTCCCGTGACTGCAAGGGGGCGGGGCTTAGCGTCCTGCTTTCAGAGAAGACAGAAACTCAGAGTCAGGCAAAACGGAGTTCATACACAATGTGGACAGCGAGGTACAAGAGGGATAAACAGATGGGAGGTCAGACAAAACCAAAGGTCATACACAAGAGGACGACGTGGTACAAAGGGGATGAGCAGAGAGAAGTCGGGTCACAAGCAGAGAGTCATACACGAGAGGTAGCGCAGTACAAGAGGGACAGGCAGAACTCGTAACAGGGACAGAACTGGATCAAAGCCAAACAAGCAAGCAAGATATCAGGCACAAGGCACATGTACGCACAAGGTCAACTAACTCAGCCGAGGGCAGGCGTATAACTGACACCAGACCTAGGTCCAGTGAGCATTAAATAGCCGCCCTCTGCCAGTGAGAGGTGGAATAATTAACCCCTAGTCAGACCAGGACGGGTGAAAAGGAAACCCCGTCCTGGATCATGACAGGTACACTTTTGTGATATATATAACCCTCCAAAAAAGAGTTAAAACATTTTTTTGTATTCAATTACTCACCTATATGCTATTATGTGCTCTGGGATACATTTTGGCATAATATAACACATAAAAAAGCTATAGAGTATTACATGATTTCTGATACATTTTATTGGTATATTACCCTCCAAAAAAGCGTTCAAACTTTTTTCTGTATTCACTTACTCATCTATAGGGCATTATGTCCTCTAGGGTATGTTTTGGTGGTATATAACCCTCAAAAAAGCTTTCACTTTTTTAGTATTCAATTACTCATCTATAAAGTGTTCCATTCTCTGATGTACATTTATGCAGCATATAACATTCAAAAAAGCAAATGTTTGGTATTATATTGCTCCTCCCTAGAACATTACTTGCTTTTCAGTAAAATTTGGTGGTATATAATCCTCCAAAGGTTTTTAAAAATGTATCTAGATTCAATTAGTCATCCATATTGTATTAAGTACTTTATGCTATATTTCGTTGGTATGTTTCCCTCCAAAAAAGTATTCAAAAATTTTTCTGTATTCACTTATTCATCCATAAAGTACTTCATTCTCTGGTGTACCTTTCTGCAGTATATAACCCTCCAAAAAAGTTCAAAAATATATCTGGATTTATTTACTCATCCATAGAGTATTACATGCTTTCGGTTACATAGTGTCGGCATATAACACTCCAGAAAGTGTTAAAAAAATTGTTTGCACTCAATTACTCATCTATATACTATTATGTGCTCTGGTGAACATTTACAGTGGGGAAAAAAAGTATTTAGTCAGTCAGCAATAGTGCAAGCTCCACCACTTAAAAAGATGAGAGGCGTCTGTAATTTACATCATAGGTAGACCTCAACTATGGGAGACAAACTGAGAAAAAAAAATCCAGAAAATCACATTGTCTGTTTTTTTTTCATTTTATTTGCATATTATGGTGGAAAATAAGCATTTGGTCAGAAACAAGCAATCAAGATTTCTGGCTCTCACAGACCTGTAACTTCTTCTTTAAGAGTCTCCTCTTTCCTCCACTCATTACCTGTAGTAATGGCACCTGTTTAAACTTGTTATCAGTATAAAAAGACACCTGTGCAGACCCTCAAACAGTCTGACTCCAAACTCCACTATGGTGAAGACCAAAGAGCTGTCAAAGGACACCAGAAACAAAATTGTAGCCCTGCACCAGGCTGGGAAGACTGAATCTGCAATAGCCAACCAGCTTGGAGTGAAGAAATCAACTGTGGGAGCAATAATTAGAAAATGGAAGAAATACAAGACCACTGATAATCTCCCTCGATCTGGTGCTCCACGCAAAATCCCACCCCGTGGGGTCAGAATGATCACAAGAACGGTGAGCCAAAATCCCAGAACCACGCGGGGGGACCTATTGAATGAACTACAGAGAGCTGGGACCAATGTAACAAGGCCTACCATAAGAAACACACTACGCCACCATGGACTCAGATCCTGCAGTGCCAGACGTGTCCCACTGCTTAAGCCTGTACATGTCCGGGCCCATCTGAAGTTTGCTAGAGAGCATTTGGATGATCCAGAGGAGTTTTGGGAGAATGTCCTATGGTCTGATGAAACCAAACTGGAACTGTTTGGTAGAAACACAACTTGTCGTGTTTGGAGGAAAAAGAATACTGAGTTGCATCCATCAAACACCATACCTACTGTAAAGCATGGTGATGGAAACATCATGCTTTGGGGCTGTTTCTCTGCAAAGGGGCCAGGACGACTGATCCGGGTACATGAAAGTATGAATGGGGCCATGTATCGTGAGATTTTGAGTGCAAACCTCCTTCCATCAGCAAGGGCATTGAAGATGAAACGTGGCTGGGTCTTTCAACATGACAATGATCCAAAGCACACCACCAGGGCAACGAAGGAGTGGCTTCGTAAGAAGCATTTCAAGGTCCTGGAGTGGCCTAGCCAGTCTCCAGATCTCAACCCTATAGAAAACCTTTGGAGGGAGTTGAAAGTCCGTGTTGCCACGCGAAAAGCCAAAAACATCACTGCTCTAGAGGAGATCTGCATGGAGGAATGGGCCAACATACCAACAACAGTGTGTGGCAACCTTGTGAAGACTTACAGAAAACGTTTGACCTCTGTCATTGCCAACAAAGGATATATCACAAAGTATTGAGATGAAATTTTGTTTCTGACCAAATACTTATTTTCCACCATAATATGCAAATAAAATGAAAAAAAAAAACAGACAATGTGATTTTCTGGATTTTTTTTTCTCAGTTTGTCTCCCATAGTTGAGGTCTACCTATGATGTAAATTACAGACGCCTCTCATCTTTTTAAGTGGTGGAACTTGCACTATTGCTGACTGACTAAATTTTTTTTTCACCACTGTATGTGACACATAGTACTCCAAAAAAAGTTCAACTTTTTTGTATTATATTGTTCATCCTTAAAGTATTATGTGCTCTGATGTACATTTTGGTGGTATATAAACTTATAATAAATTTGCTTGTATTCAGTTAGTCATCCATAGAACATAAGATGCTTTCTGTGACATTTTGGTGGTTTATAAGACTCCAAAAAAGTGTTTGAAAATGTGTCTGGATTCAGTTAGTCAGCCATACAATATTAGGTGATTTCTATTAAACTTTAGTGGTATATAATACAACAAAAAAGAGTTTAAAAATTTGTCTATATTCAATTAGTCATCCATAGAGCATTAGGTGCTTTCTGTGACATTTCAGTTGAGTGTAAGACACCAAAAAAGAGTTTAAATATTTGTATGGATTCAATTAGTCATCCAATTAGTATTAGGTGCTTTCTGTTAAATTTTGTTGGTATATGAGGATCAAAGCAAGCGTTGAAAATTTGTACGTATTCAATTAGTCATCAATAGAATATTAGATACTCTCTGTGACATTTCTGTGGTATATACATCTCCAGAAAAGCATTTAAAATGTGTCAGTATTCAATTATTCATCCATAAAGCATTAGGTTTTTTCTGTAACATTTTGGAGGTATATAAGACTCCAAAAAAAGTTTACAAATTTGTCTGCATTCAATTAGTCATACAGAGAACATTAAGTGCTGTTGAGTGGGTATTTTTGATAAGGAAAAAATACATTTTAATGATGATCAAGCAATACCTGCCTGACAAAACCAGCATACTCCGTAAAGACTCTGCAACCATCACCTATTGGGTCTAAAAGCAGGACATCTGGCATGACCTGTCCCTCTATGCCTTGAAGGTGTTGTGCTGCCTTGTAACTAGCATCTTGTCTTAGCAGGTTTTTATTGCCACCAGGGGTGTCATAACAGACAGGCTCTTTTGTCTTTCAATAGATAAAAAAGAACAAAAACTGGAGTAGACTCGACTTCCACATCAACAGTTGACAGTAGCACATAAGGTGTTTTTTTAATGTTCAATATTTGAATGAGGTCTGCCAGTTGTTGACTTCTAGGGTCTATTGATGACTGGGTGACCCTCCTTGTAATTCTTTCCAGGTTTTGCACTTTGTGCAAAGCATTTATGAATGTAGAAGTGAAGCAACTGTACTTTAAAAATATTTGTACCACAACTACAATTTTTCTATGAGGCACTCCAATTGGGGCATTCAAGGGTGTATGAATGACTCTTCTTGTAATTATTGGCAGACTTTGCATGCTGAGCAGAGCTTTTATGGGAGTAGGAGTACCACAACTGCACTTTGTTCACAATATTTGAAGAAATCACTACAGATTATGCCTTCAAGTGTGTATGATTCACATTTTTTGGCAGAATTCACACTTAATGAATAGTCTTTGAGTCTAGGAGTACCTCTATATGACAATTTGAACAGAATGTGTATGAGACCCACCTTTATGTCTAATACAGGATGAATCTGAGTATCTCACTTTTGGCATTTCTTGTTTGCCTCATAAATTAAGCTGAAATTTTGAATTTCTAAATTTAAAAAAATCACTTTTGCTTTACTTCCATTATTTTTTAAAAAAAAATCCTTTCTAAATTTTACCTTATGTAAAATGTTTAACTTTTTTCTGTAAACTCCATTTTCTTGTCAATTTTACATTTTTATTGTCAGTCCTTAAAGTGGAGTAAATGTGTAACACCATTGTTCTCAGTAGCATGCTGGGAGTCATAGATGCTTCAAATGGTCTTCCACATGATGTTCTCTTTAGATTCAGCACTTTTTACATCCATTTCAAAATTTGCAGGGTCTGAAGGGAAAATGCTCGGATTTCTCTATTACCATTACACTTGTTGCCCGAAACTAGCATTAGAAATTGCTCACTTTGAGTACCGAAAGTGCAAGCAATTTAGTGCTTGCTCATCTCTAATGCCAGCACTTTCAGCCATGACTATACATTTATACAGTACAATGCAAAAGGTTTAGGGAGGTGTGAAAAATGTGCTGCAAAGTAAAAATGCTATAAAAATAGAAGTTTTAAGTGTTAATGTTTTATTTTGTATTAATAAATAAAACAAAAAGTGATTAAACAAAAGATAAATCTCAAGCAAATCAATATTTTGTGTGACCATTCTTTGCCTTCAAAACAGCATCAAACAATCAATTTTTCTAGTTATGTTTGATCACTTTTTTTTAGGAAATTTGGTGGAAAAGTTTTCCAAACATCTTGGAAAACTGAACACCGATAATCTGTGGATGCAGACATGTGCACATCTTTCTATCTCGTCATGTAATCTCAGACAGATTCCTTGATGTTAAGATGAGGGCTCTGTTTGAGCCATATCATAATTTCCTTGACTCCTTGTTTTTCATTATGCTAAAGACAGTTCTCATTGAAATTAAATATGTTTGGGGTCTTTGTCCCACTGCATAATGAATGTGCAAATAATTAGATGCCTCACTGGTGGTGTTACTGGAGGAATACGTATCTGCCTGGATTTCTTGATATTGAGGAAACCAAGAAATAGGCTATGTTGAAGCTTATACATGCAGTGGTCAGTCAAGAAAACTTAGTGCAGCAGATAAAAGACATATCTTGCTTACTTTGATTTCAGAAAATATTCAGAAATGCCATCAGTTCTCAACTGTAGAGTTGAGCGACTTTTGTTTTTTTAGGGTCGCGTTTCGTGAAACCCGACTTTTCCAAAAGTCGGGTCGAGCAAGATCGTCCGATTATAGGGAAAAGTCGGGGTCGTCCCGAAACACGAAACCCAATGTAAGTCAATGGGGAATAAAAGTCGGCAGTGAGAGGAGGACAGGAAACACACCTACAGTGCCCATTTGAATGCCAAAAGCATCAATTCTTCTTACTTAAGCTTGTCAACCTTAATTAACTTCATAATACAAGTTACGCACTGAAAAATGGGGGTTATTTGGCTACAGTTGTGGGGGGGAGGGCTGGCTGCAGGTTTTCATGTGCCCTGGGCGAAAGAGCGCCCCTTTAACACATACCACAACTCATCATGCTCCGATATGGCAGAGAAATAGAGGTATAGTACAATGAAAAATACTTCACTTTTTACATCTCATGACGAGGCCCATCTATTTCTCCATACAGAATCATTGGTCCCATATAATGTTTGAAACAGTATATGATGAGCTCCACATAATGCTACAGTATATGTTGGTCCCCATGGATGAAGCTCCACTGTCTTATGGGCCCAAATAATGCTCCAAACATAATGGGCCCCATTTCTAATGCTCTAGTGTATAATGGGCCCTGTAAATGCTGCTCCAGTGTCTGATGTCCACCTTTGGAATGTTCCAGTGTATGGTGGGCCCCATCTATCATTCTCCAGAGTATAGTGCTCCCCAAAAATTGCTGTCCCAACATTGAAAACAATCAAATAAGTCTCCTCGCTAGGGAATCCCTGTACTTGTCTGGACTCCTCGTCGTCCCCATCTTCCATCTCACTGCACAGTATTTCAACTTTGCAAGTGCTGTGATCCTGAGCAAGCAGGGGGGCCCACTCGTTGGCGACGGCACTGGCACAGGGCCCCTGATAGTACGGTGGTGTGTCTGATGGCGGGTGGGCCGAACCTGCACTTTCATCTGCAGCTTCCTCTTTGTCACCGTGTAAGATGGAACTGTATATGGGAAGGGTAACCTGAGTTTCATCAGGGTCAGATTCAGGCCGTGTAGCGTGCAAGGGGAATGTAGTGGTCTGGGTCAATGTACCAGCAGATTCCTCAAGCAGTGGCTGGGCATCAGTGCACTTGTGTCGCCCCCAGGAGTACGGTCGCCACAGTGGCATTACCTTCCTCCTAGGGAGTGTGATGTCATGCTTGGGAGCAACAAACTATCTCTCTAGCAGGTTAACTGATTGGGCGGCGTTATTCCCACGAGTCATGACCCTCCAAACAGCGTTCATGAAGGCAAAGTGTTTGTTTTACGTGGGCAGTATGGTTGCAAAGCTGAACCTTAAAGGAATGTCCAGAAGGGCACCACCAGGAGTGGAGCCTACGGTTAAATTCGACTCCACCTGGGAAACCTCAACCATGCCAGCTACAGAACAGATGCACACATTGCAAGCTTAATTCCGTTAACGAATGAGACTCCGTCATGCCCCGCGGTCTGAGTCCGGCTCACTAGAGGGACACGTGAGGCTCTTGCTCATGAGATTGGCCAATAACTGGTGTGTCATGCCCTTACATGTCCGTGGCTGCATGTGCGCTACACTGAAAAGGCCAGCGTTTGTCGCTTACAGGTGCAGATAACCCGCTGAACAACGTTAGTGATGGGGATCACTGATTACAATTATTACCCGCGAACAATGATTTCCCAGTAAGTGCAGGTCAACCGCAGTTCCGGAATTAGGCCTAACCGTCATTCCTGAAAAAATGAAAAACTTACGTGTGCAAAACACAGGTGCTGTAGCTTGCTTAACAGCTCGCCAGCCGTTCTCATGCCCAGTATGGATTACATGTGATTGCACAAAGGTGAGAAAGGGTACCATATCCCCAGATAACATGTATGGATAGCGTACACATTCAAAATATATGTCTATACATCAGGAGGCAGGCTCAGACGGTGTTAGGCCCAGTATGGATTGCACGTGATTGCACAAAGGTTAGAAAGGGTACCGTATCCCCAGATAACATGTATGGATAGCGTACACATTCAAAATATATGTCTATACATCAGGAGGCAGGCTCAGACGGTGTTAGGCCCAGTATGGATTGCACGTGATTGCACAAAGGTTAGAAAGGGTACCGTATCCCCGGATAACATGTATGGATAGCATAGTGTACACATTCAAAATATATGTCTATACATCAGGAGGCAGGCTCAGACGGTGTCAGGCACAGTATGGATTTGACGGCCCAGACTACACAGCGGAGGAGCAGGGAGAGGTAAAGATTGCAAATGCTGGGGCCCTGCCCAAGCAAGGGGGGCCCACTCGTGGGCGTCGGTACTGGCACTGGGCCCCTCATAGTACGGCGGTGTGTCTGACGGCGGGTGTGCACCACCACCGTCAGAGACACTTGATTGCACTATGAGGGACCCTGTGCCAGTGCCCGCGCCCAAGAGTCAGCCTACCCACCTGTCCAAGGCAACGGCACTCGCACGGTGTCGTGCGCTAGGTGATGACCCAGGCCATGGGGGGGGAGGCAGCACAGTTAGGGAGTTTTAGAAAGTGGCATATGTTGATGTTGGACATTCAGCTGATGCAAAAGGTGAAATAGGTCAAGTCCCAGGAAGAGGTGGACCAAAGCAAGCCATTTTTCTGTCACCCTATGTGTCATCAGGGGAAGGTGGGACAAAATCCTTGGAAACCCATGCGTGGTACATTTTAATGAAGGTTAGATCATCCACATTTTGGGTTGACAGACGGTTCCTTTTTTCTGTCAGAATTGATCCAGCTGCACTGAAGACTCTTTCCGATAGCACACTTGCAGCTGGGCAAGCGAGCTCCTGTAAGGCATATTGTGCCAATTCAGGCCAGGTGTCCAGTTTAGCGGCCCAATAGTCAAAGGGGAATGACCTGTGTGGGAGAACTTCGATATGGGAGGAAAAGTAGTTTGTAACCATAGTTGACAACTGCTGTCTCCTGTCACTTTCCATCGATGCAGCATTACCAGTTGTGTGAGCGGTACTTGAAAAATCAGTCCACAACATTGTCATGAAACCCCTGTCTCCAACGCCACTTCTGCTGTGTGCACCACGAACACCTCTGCCAAGCTGACCCCGGCCCGTACGGCTCATGTGAGAACCATCACCGCTGCTGTGTGCTGGGAATGCCTCAAGCAACCGATTTACCAGAGTTGCTTGTTTATTAGCCAATATTAGGTCAAGGTTCTCATGTGGCATGATGTTTTGTAATTTGCCTTCATAGCGTGGATCCAGGATGCTGGCCAACCAGTAGTCGTCATCGTTCATCATTTTGGCAATGCGGGGGTCCCTTTTTAGGATCTGCAAGGCATAATCTGACATGTGGGCCAATGTTCCCAGTGTCAATGATGCACTGCGAGTGCTGGTTGGAGGAGCACTTTCTGGCAAATCCACATCCCTCCAGTCACGCACAAACCCTGTACCAGACCTTGCCACACCAACATTTTCACTTGCCCCACGAGATGCATCCTCCTCCCTTAAGTAATCATCCCCATCATCCTCCTCCTCTTCTTCCTCCACCTCGTCCAGGAGAGGTTCCTGAGCAGACAATGGCTGAATGTCATCAAGGATTCCCTCCTCCTCTTCCTCCTCATCAACATTGGCTGCAGAAGCCTGCTCCTTAAGGTGCGTCAAAGTTTGCATGAGCAGACGCATAAGTGGGATGCTCATGTTTAGGATGGCGTCGTCTGCGCTTACCAGCCGTGTGCATTCCTCAAAACACTGAAGGACTTTTACAGAGGTCTTTCAGCTTCGACCACTGCACACCTGTCAACTCCATGTCTGCTCTCAAAGTGCCTGGCCGTGTATCCTCCCACAAATGCATTATGGCCTGCCTCTGCTCGCACAGCCGCTCCACCATGTGCAGGGTGGAGTTCCACCTTGTTGCAATGTCAATAATGAGGCGGTGGTTGGGAAGGTGGAGCAATCGCTGCAGCTTCTGCATACGAACGGAGTGTACAGGCGACCGGCGGATGTGCGCACACAGTCTTCGCACCTTCTGGAGTAGGACTGTTAACTCCGGATAATTTTTGAGGAAGCACTGCACCACCAGGTTCAAGGTGTGAGCCAAGCAAGGTATGTGGCTGAGTTTTGAAAGGGCTATGGCTGCCACAAAATTACGGCCGTTATCACTAACTACCTTGCCTGCCTCAAGATGTACACTGCCCAGCCATGACTCAGTTTGTCGCTTCAAGTACTCGGCCAGCACCACGGCGGTGTGTCTGTCGCCCAAACACATCATCTGCAACACAGCCTGCTGACGCTTTCCACTAGCTGCTCGATAGGGGGACACCTCATGTGCAACAGTGGCAGCTGCAGATGGAGTGCTCGTACGACTGCGCTCTGTGGACGAGCTTTCGCTTCTGGAGGAGGAGGAGGAGGAGGGTCGAACGCCTACAGCCAACTGTTTCCTATACCGTGGGCTAGGCAGCACTGTCCCACCACCGCTGTCCCCTGTGGACCCTGCATCCACCACATTAACCCAGAGCGCAGTGATGGACACGTAACGGCCCTGGCCATGCCGACTGGACCATGCATCAGTTGTGAGGTGCACCTTTCCGCTCACTGACTGCTTGAGTGCATGGACAATGCGGTCTTTCACATGATGGTGGAGGGCTGGGATGGCTTTGCGAGAGAAGAAGTGGCGACTGGGTACGTCATAGCGTGGTACTGCATAGGCCATGAGTTCGCGGAAAGCTGCGCTTTCACCAACCGAAAGGGCATCATCTCAAACGAGATTAGTTTGGCAATGTGGGCGTTCAAACCCAGTGTACACGGATGAGAGACTGAGTACTTTCTTGACCTACTCATAGTGTCTGGGAGGGTGAGCTGGACTTGAGAGCTGCATATGGTGGAAGTAGCGGTGGACAGGGTGGACTGAGAGAGGGTTGATGATGGTGATGGAGTTGTTGTTCTTTCTGATGGCCTACAATCAGTCTTTCGTTGATATAACAGTGGGATTACCTGACTGTTGTGGCCTTGCAACGACACCTCAA
Source organism: Dendrobates tinctorius (assembly GCF_039654945.1). Lineage (NCBI taxonomy): Eukaryota > Metazoa > Chordata > Amphibia > Anura > Dendrobatidae > Dendrobates > Dendrobates tinctorius. The sequence goes on along the minus strand of NW_027361732.1, from coordinate 37,491,863 downwards.
CATTTGCTGCTGTGCTAACCGGTGGGCTTACAGTGGGGTAAACAATGTAGCGATGCTGACTACCTTCGTTGTGATCAGTTGCACATGTGGCACTTGAGGTTTGGTGTTGTGTCCACGCTTGCAAGTGCATGGTGGTTAAATGTCTAAGCATGCAACTGGTATTCAAATTTTTCAGATTTTTCCCTCGGCTAAAGGTCTTTGCGCACTTCTTACAGATAACCTTGGCCTGATCATGAGGATTTTGTTCAAAAAAGTGCCACACTGCACTCTTCCTACTTTGGCAGACATTTTGCGGCCTAGCACGCTGTGATCTTTTGACCCTCTGGACAAGCTGTCCAGCAACTCTTTTGATTTTTGGAACCTGTCTTTGGAATGCTCCGGGCCTGCCAGATAACAGCTGTTGCGATGTCGATGTCTGCTGTGGATGCTCCTCATCTGAGCTATTGGAAGCAGCACCCTCTTCCCCCAATGGATGCCAATCTGGGTCAACAACTGGGTCATCCATCCCCTCCTCTTCAATGTCATGTGCACCTTCCTCTGTGTCACCGTGTATGGTGGTATAATGTGCGGGAAGGGGCACCTGAGTCTCATCAGGGTCAGAATCTGGCTCTGTACACTGCGAGGACAATGTAGTGCTCTGAGTGAATGTACCAGCAGAATCATCCATCAGCAGCTGTGCATCAGTGCACTCCATGTCAGATTCATCTTGGCCTGGGTAATTCACCATTTCACTTGATAATCCAGGCATGGTATGTGAATACAGCTCCATGGAGTAATCAGTAGTATGGCCTGCGTCATCCTTCAATCTTGGTTGGGGTGAAGGACACAAGGAAAGGTGTGGTTCATGAACATGCGCCTCCAATGACGACTCAGTGCTTTTACTTTTTACAACTGAAGAAATGGAGGCGATAGAGCTGGAGGCTGAGTCAGCAATGTAAGACAAAACTTTTTCCTGATGCTCTGGCTTTAAAAGCGGTTTGCCAACTCCTAGAAAACTAAGCCTTCGAAGCCTTATGGAGCCAGACGATGACGCAGGCTCAACACCTCCTGCATTCGGTCCTATTTTGCTCTTGCCACTACCATCAGATCCACCACCAACACCATCATTACCAGCTGCCAACCCCCGCCCAATTCCACGGCCTCTTCCACCAGCCTTCCTCATTTTTGTTAGAAATGTAGACAAAATCCAACAAACTATATAGTAATGTAAAACAAGGTACAAGGTGTCTATAGGACAGGGGAGATTTTGAATTTCTGCAGACACTTGTGGACACTGGACACTTTTGGATTGTGTGAGGCCCACTGAATATCTGAGCGCTATGTCACAGACTCGATGGCACAGCTGTGACCAAAGTGACTAGAGGATAAGGGAGATTTTGAATTTCTGCTCACACTAGTGGACAATGGACACTTTTGGATTGTGTGAGGCCCACTGAATATCTGAGCGCTATGTCACAGGCTCGATGGCACAGCTGTGACCAAAGTGACTAGAGGATAAGGGAGATTTTGAATTTCTGCTCACACTAGTGGACAATGGACACTTTTGGATTGTGTGAGGCCCACTGAATATCTGAGCGCTATGTCACAGGCTCGATGGCACAGCTGTGACAAAAGTGACTAGAGGATAAGGGAGATTTTGAATTTCTGCACACACTAGTGGACAATGGACACTTTTGGATTGTGTGAGGCCCACTGAATATCTGAGCGCTATGTCACAGGCTTGATGGCACAGCTGTGACCAAAGTGACTAGAGGATAAGGGAGATTTTGAATTTCTGCTCACACTAGTGGACAATGGACACTTTTGGATTGTGTGAGGCCCACTGAATATCTGAGCGCTATGTCACAGGCTCGATGGCACAGCTGTGACAAAAGTGACTAGAGGATAAGGGAGATTTGGAATTTCTGCAGACACTTGTGGACACTGGACACTTTTGGATTGTGTGAGGCCCACTGAATATCTGAGCACTATGTCACAGGCTCGATGGCACAGCTGTGACCAAAGTGACTAGAGGATAAGGCAGATTTTGAATTTCTGCTCACACTAGTGGACAATGGACACTTTTGGATTGTGTGAGGCCCACTGAATATCTGAGCGCTATGTCACAGGCTCGATGGCACAGCTGTGACCAAAGTGACTAGAGGATAAGGGAGATTTTGAATTTCTGCTCACACTAGTGGACAATGGACACTTTTGGATTGTGTGAGGCCCACTGAATATCTGAGCGCTCTGTCACAGGCTCGATGGCACAGCTGTGACAAAAGTGACTAGAGGATAAGGGAGATTTTGAATTTCTGCTCACACTAGTAGAAAATGGACACTTTTGGATTGTGTGAGGCCCACTGAATATCTGAGCGCTATGTCACAGGCTCGATGGCACAGCTGTGACCAAAGTGACTAGAGGATAAGGGAGATTTTGAATTTCTGCTCACACTAGTGGACAATGGACACTTTTGGATTGTGTGAGGCCCACTGAATATCTGAGCGCTATGTCACAGGCTCGATGGCACAGCTGTGACAAAAGTGACTAGAGGATAAGGGAGATTTTGAATTTCTGCTCACACTAGTAGAAAATGGACACTTTTGGATTGTGTGAGGCCCACTGAATATCTGAGCGCTATGTCACAGGCTCGATGGCACAGCTGTGACCAAAGTGACTAGAGGATAAGGGAGATTTTGAATTTCTGCTCACACTAGTGGACAATGGACACTTTTGGATTGTGTGAGGCCCACTGAATATCTGAGCGCTATGTCACAGGCTCGATGGCACAGCTGTGATCAAAGTGACTAGAGGATAAGGGAGATTTTGAATTTCTGCTCACACTAGTGGACAATGGACACTTTTGGATTGTGTGAGGCCCACTGAATATCTGAGCACTATGTCACAGGCTCGATGGCACAGCTGTGACAAAAGTGACTAGAGGATAAGGGAGATTTTGAATTTCTGCTCACGCTAGTGGACAATGGACACTTTTGGATTGTGTGAGGCCCACTGAATATCTGAGCGCTATGTCACAGGCTCGATGGCACAGCTGTGACCAAAGTGACTAGAGGATAAGGGAGATTTTGAATTTCTGCAGACACTTGTGGACACTGGACACTTTTGGATTGTGTGAAGCCCACTGAATATCACAGCGCTATGTCACAGGCAGAAATTGGCTAGTGTATCACAAACTACAAGGTGTATGTAGATTTGGGCAGAATAGGAATCTCCCTAGAGTGCAGGTCTGTAAGAATGGAACATGTCCTCGACTTATTCTGACAGAGTGACACAGATAGCTTCACTGTGGCTGTGATAACAGCCGTTACACGGTACTGTGTGAGGAGCGTACACCGCTGTATGGTGTGAAAAAATGCACGCTCAGTACCTCAGCAGGACAAAAAAAAAATTGGGATTGCTTTTAAAAAAGCAGTTTGCAGAGCAGTGGGTAAACAGCAATGCAGCTGTCATGAAGCCTTAGAAGGCAGCCCAACAACCAACACCACTGATACACCACAATATATCCTCCCCTTGCACTGCACACACAGTGACTGGTGTGTTGTACAGGCAAAATCGCTAGCAGCAGAAGCAGTTTTTTTTCTTCTTCCCTGCCTAACGCTCTCCCTACAGAATCAGCAGCAACCTCTCCCTATGCTAAGATCGGCAGAAGTAAGATGGCGGTCGGCATGCACGCCCTTTTATACCCCCTGTGACGCCCACCAAAGCAAGCCAATCACTTGCATGCCCTTCTGAAAGATGGTGGTGACCCGTGCCTATGTCATCACGTTGCCCACAGTGTCCGTGGATCCTGATTGGCTGAAAAAGAGCGCAAAACAAACTTTTGAAACGCGACTTTGGCGCGTAAGTCGCCGACCTCGTGGCCGACCTCATCCTAGGGTCGGGTTTCGTTTCATGAAACCCGACTTTGCTAAAAGTCGGCGACTTTTGAAATTTTTCGACCCGTTTCGCTCAACTCTACTCAACTGATATCAACCAGTAGGGCCCAGCGCCTAATGATATCTTATTTGAAACTCTCTTGCAGGAAGTAAAGTCATGAAAAAATACATATAGGGATTAACTACATATGGTAAAATGTAGGTTATTTTAAAATAAAGGAAATTACAAAATTGGTTAAGGTTTTAAAAACAGATTTTTATAAGCGGCATTTAGGTATTGGACAATATCTTTCAGTTATTGAACAGAAGATTATAGAATACTTGCACCGCCATTTCTTTGATGACTGTTTTAGGTGGCATGTAGAGATAAGCAAATATGTTTGAGTTTTTAAATGTGCTCAGTTGTAGAGGCTTGAGAAAGAAGTTTAAGTAAATGACCAGTGTCTGGTCTTCTGCCCCGTCTAGATTAATTTTTCCTCCAGAAAGCATCATCCTCCTTGGACATCTTTGCTCTGCACCTAGGTGATATTGTTTGTGGTTTTTTAACATCTGAATGTTCAGCATAACATCATTGGCCTACTTGGTACCAACAGCGCCAATGTAGAGTTTAAATATCCAAGGAGATGTCATGCGTCAGAAGAAAGAGGCCATAAGCAGCAGAGGATCTAATGGTGAGCTACAGAAGGACAGATGAGAAGTGAACTTAGTATTATATTAATTTTTTTACACTCCACATTTATTGTCATCAGAGTATAATAAAAAAGATTCATTTTGTATTAATATTAGATATGTGAATCTAAACTTTTGACAAATTTGAATGAACTGCCATTGAATTTCAGCAGACTGACTTTTCTCTGGTGACAAATTCTTAGTACAGGCAGAAGAATGTGACTGACATTATTCTACTTGTAAAATCATAAAATAAAAAAAATGTAAAACAATAATTAATTTTGCATCATAGAATTAGCAACTAAATGACAAAATTATTTTTATAAATATGAATCAGAATGATTGATGTTCACCAGAGCTAATAGAAGGCTATTAAAAAGGACAGGAAACACCTGATGATCTGGAAGATTAGAAACTGAGGAAAGGAGTGAGGCTTGAAGGATACAAGGGATCAACATTTGACTTGAGGATTGGAACAATCAATTTATTCTTAGAAGAGGATGGAGAAATTACAGATAAAACAAGATGTTAAATGGTATAGATAAGTGAGGAATTAGATAGGGGCTGAACAAGATTATATAGAAGAGAATCAAAGGATCAGAGTGAAGAGACTTCATCTTCAGTTTCATCATTAAAATGGAGAGTCGATTATTGTGGTTGAAAATAAAGTATGCTTGGAGAATGTATAGTAATCTTGTAATGCATGGTATGCTTTGTCATTATAGAAACAAGTATGAGTTTTTTCCTGTTGATAAATGGAGGATAGCTGTAAATGGGAGATAACATAGAAAATACTAATGGGGAATATAATCAGTTTTAAAGATGACTTTTGCTTTGGTATTATTTTCTATTCTCATCTATAGGTCTATTTATTTGAGAAAGGCTAAGCTGCAACACCATTTATAGCCTGTGGAGTTTTCTTTTAATCTCATACAAACCCATTACGATAGGAAAAAGGAAAAAAAAATCAAGTGTACAACTATGAAATTGGAAAGACGTTGATAGTATATACAAGACATGAAGACTTCTAGAAGCATAGTTTGACATATTAGTTACATTAAAATAGTGATTTGAAACTTTTAATCAGTATAACTTTTTTAATGAACTAAATAACAATTTGAAGGCTTTTAGCACTTGGAAATCTATAGAAAAGTAGAGCACCCTCACACTTTTCTCTTTAATAATAATTTCTAAATGAATAATTGGTATGTTACTGAACATCATTTTGCAGTTTATTATTCTTTCATCTGCTAGTCTCTAATGATTATGTATACAATTATTACCTACACAAAAATTAACAGCAGATGTTTAATTAACTTTGCTGAAGCAAATAAAGCCTTCAGGAGTTTGCAATCCTGTTATATAAGAGTTATTGCTCGAAAAACCTTCAATGACTTTGTTATACAATTATGATCTAGCTATTGTGGCCTAAGGTTATTCAAGAGAAGAAAAAGGAGGGATGGACCAAACTGTGCCATAACCTGCCTGCTTGTATTATTTGATAAGCAAAACAGTTAAATACAGAGGCACGGTGACTCTATAATAGGCTTCACAGCTCAATTGGTTCATATAAAGATGAATCATTCATTTGTGCTTTCATGCAATTGTATTTGAAAATTATATTAAAAATTATTAGACTTGGTGGTCATAATGCCTACACTTATGTTCCAGTCTGTTTTTTTTCAGTTTAATAATATTTACAGTCAAATTTACAATATCTCAATGTCTATGTGGAAATAATGTAAATACTTCTGTCATCAGCAGAGACAAGCAGATCGATCCACATAGAATGTCGTTCGAGATGAATTTCCTGAAACTCACAGATTTACACAAACTCACACTCTGAAATTCAATTTGAGGTTCACAAAAAAATATATATATTTTTTGTTGCAAGTGGCAGTCAGTTCATGGGCCACTTGAGATCAGCAGTTCCCAATAGTACAAAGTCATTTTCTATCTCTAGAGTCACTTGGTAAGTCTCTCTCTCCTGTAGAGTGTAACCTCTTATGATCAGCAGGTTCCTCTCTCTCCTCTGCAGAGTGTAAGTTCTTATGGTCAACCAATGTGTTAGTTATTATACTGATATCTTGTTATTTACAGACTATATTCAGAAAGACTAAACATATCGGTAGAGTTGAGCGATACCGTCCGATACTTCAAAGTATCGTATCGGATGGTATCGGCCGATCTTTAAAAAAAGTATCGGTATCGCCGATTCCGATACCGGAAGTCCCATTCAAGTCTATGGGACTTCCGGTATCGGAATAAGAAAAACCCTTTCCTGCCCTTGTACAGCCTCTCTGGGGTCTGTACGGGCC